>NC_079498.1:101762341-102062341 GCF_030052815.1 Hevea brasiliensis
ACCAAGTATTGGTTAGTGAAGAACTCTTGGGGAACTTCATGGGGTGAGGATGGATACATAAGAATGGAAAGAGACATTGATGCTAAGGAAGGCCTTTGTGGAATAGCCATGGAGCCTTCCTATCCAACTGCATAAATGGCAGCGAAGTATAGGTGGGTGGACCTTAAAGATCTAAATCTTAAAAATATAAGCTATTTTGTGTGCTACTATTTTATTCTGTAAACTCTCGTATTGAACTTGCAGTTTGTATGTATATAAAGGTTTGCTATGGTAATTAAATGGGTGGTGATTCCATCTTTCAATCTTACTTCTACTTATACCCCAAGTTCAGGCATCAAAGTTGCATGCCAGTCATAAACTTTAAACTACAAATTGCTAATAGGTTTACGGTCATGTTTGACATTGTTGTATGAGTTACTATTGAGAAGAACACTATCTTAAAAATTTTTATTAGAGACCTTCAGATTTTAATTTAACATGTTTTAGTCATAATAATTTCAAAAGAGAAAAACAACTATTTGAAAATTACTTTTTCCAACATCTACTTTTCCAAAAAAAGTAGTTTCAACCTTAATGCTGAACATTCTCCTAGTAGTTGAAGTTGAGGAGGTAATTGAATATGTAACTTCGAAATGTAATTTTAAAGAAATCACTGTACAATCTGTAGAACAACAAAACTCAATTTAAAAATTAGCCAAGAAAAGCTGGTGGCTATGTAAGAAATCCTAGGAATTATGGTTAGTGTTCAGTGTAAACTACCTAGAATAAAGACAAATAAATGCCATCTGATTCTGTTTTCGTTTATGGAACAGTTACTTCATAAACTGTTGAGACCACTATGGTGACCAAAGTAATGGGGTAAGACTTGATAAAATGACGTTGCAAATATCATATTAGGCTTCTCAAATTGAATTCTAAAAGTGGGTTTGGATTTTTCTGTTGAATCTCTGTACTGTATGCTCAAAATGAATAATTCTCCATTCAGAACCATTTTGTTTGATGCTAATGGTTTGCTAGTAAATCATTAATAGACTGGCTTCGAAACTAATAAATTAATTATTCTTCTTCAAAATTTTTGCACCAGCACAACTCAAACAGATCAAGTGTAGGACACCTCTGTTTGAGTTAAATATGAGGTCAATCATAGACATGCTAAGGGCCCATGGTCAAGAATGAAGCAGGGGACGGACAAAAGAGAACTCCAAAACAACATTTAGCAGATAAAATTTCTGTCATTTACATTCAAATGTTATTTCTTTCTGCAAGTTCTTTTGCTCTTAAATTGTCCATTGTGAACCAAATCCATTTTCACCGAAGGCCCTTAATCACTCAAAAACATTTTTTAAGATACATGTTATGGATGAGACAGGACATTGGAAGAGTTCGAGTCCCCGTCAAAGCCAAATGAATAAAATTATACACAAACACACACACACACACATATATATATATATAACATTTGAACATTTGTCTAAATAGCATAATTAATAATTAGTTAAATGAACTCTGCTGCTTCTCAGAACAATACAAAAGTGACTTAAATTGACGCAGCGTCCGCGGATATAATTTCACAAATCCTTACGACTTGCCTGTTTCACCAGGTAATCATGAGGAATGCAGCTTCAGAAACAACATGAAGAAGCCTATTCAGGACCTATAAATATCTCCAGTATCAAATATATTACATGTACTCAATTAAATACACATATCATATCCTTTAAAAACTTTCAACAATCGCCTACATTGTTTTTTTTTCATTCTGTTGGTGCAATGGCTCTACTACTTGGAAACAAACTAATCTTCTTGGCAGTATTTGCAGTGGGGCTTTGGGCTTCCCAAGGCTGGTCTCTCTCATTCTTTGAAGCTTCAATGGAGGAGAGGCATGAGATGTGGATGGCTCAATATGGACGTGCGTATGAAGACAGCACAGAGAAGGAGAAACGCTTCAAGATATTCAAGGAGAATGTGGAGTTCATTGAATCTTTCAACAAGGCTGCGAATAAGCCTTTCAAGCTAGGGATCAATGAATTTACAGATCTCACTAATGAGGAATTTCGTGCCTCACATAATGGATACAGGATGTCTTATCATCCAAGCTCATCCAGAACAAAGTCGTTCAGGTATGAAAATGTCACTGCAGTTGTATCTAGCCTGGACTGGAGAACCAAGGGAGCCGTTACCCCCATCAAAGACCAAGGTCAATGTGGTAAGTCACATGAACTTGTCATGTAAACACTAATAATTTTGTACATTTTCAGTTCATTTGTATACTAGTCGAAACCTCTGCTCTTATGTGAATGGTATGCAAATTGCAGGATGTTGTTGGGCTTTTTCTGCAGTGGCAGCAATGGAAGGGATCACAAAACTCTCAACTGGGAAGTTGATCTCTCTTTCAGAACAAGAATTGGTTGATTGTGACACAAGTGGAATGGACCAAGGTTGTGAGGGTGGTCTTATGGATGATGCCTTTGAATTCATTATCCAAAACAATGGCCTTACCACTGAAGCAAATTACCCTTACCAGGGAGTTGATGGAAATTGCAACTCCACGAAGGCATCAGATCATGCTGCCAAGATCACCGGTTACGAAGATGTGCCTGCCGACGATGAGGAGGCACTACTCAAGGCAGTGGCAAACCAACCAGTCTCTGTTGCCATTGATGCGGGTGAATCTGCCTTTCAACATTATTCGAGTGGGGTATTCACCGGAGATTGTGGAACTGAGTTGGATCATGGTGTTACTGCGGTGGGATATGGGACAACTGATGATGGAACCAAGTATTGGCTAGTCAAGAACTCATGGGGAACTAGCTGGGGTGAAAATGGATACATAAGAATGGAAAGAGATATTGATGCTAAGGAAGGCCTTTGTGGAATTGCCATGCAGCCTTCTTATCCAACTGCATAAATGATGGGAATCTTCATCTGCATAATGATGGGAATCTTCATCAAGGGTTCTCCTACACACTATCTTGTTTCTTAATGTTAAACGGACTCTTGTATTGCAATTTATATCTATATGAAGGCTTTTGCTTTGGAAATGGAACGGATTGTATTTACGTCTTTGTAATCACACATTAAAGCGACAAACAGTAAATTAAAAAAGACAAAATTTGAAATATAATATACTGTTTAGTTTGTTATTCTGGACCTATCTAATTTTTTTTAGATTTAATGGAGACTTAATGGATCGAATAACAATTGATAGGTCATGTAATGAGAGTTAATTATTTAATTTTTCACTATAAAATTGAATTATCTTAAAATAGGTAATTAAAGAGACTCGAATTTGAGATTTCTCTACTTTCTATAGTTTAAAGATGAAGAAAGATTAATCATATTACGCCCTAATTGGTGGAACTATCTATCTTTTGAAGCTTTATGCTCTATCCATTGCAATTTGTTTCACATCTCCACTCCTTCACCTTTTACTTTTCAAAAATCAAACAAATAATACCTTGCAGTATCATTATGGAAGCAACAAACTGCTGTAATACATTATTATATTTACTTATCATCAATTTGAGAGACCACTATATTTACCAACTAATCTCCTGCTCTCCCATTAGATAAAAATTCAATAACATATGGACATTCCTGGGAATTCTAAGTGTACAAATATCTACCCATATCAATAAGTATCAATATTATTAATTTTTATATCATATATAATATTTTACATAATTTTATAGTTTTTTATAATGGGAGAAAAATTTTAAAAATAAAATTAATAAATATATTAATATTAATAAATTATTTATAAATAATAAATCAATACTAATAGAATAAAAAATACTGACATTAGTATATTATTATTTTTAATTGAAATGACTATGGTAACAAAATATATAGACAATTATTTGATTTATAGTAAAACATTTTGTTAAATTAATTTATAATGTATTTTTAAATTAAATTTTTTATAATTATTTTTCTAGAAGTAAACATAAAATTTTAATAAAAGAAAATATTGAATCAAAATAAATAAAAATTCTATTAAATGATGTAATGCTTAAATTTATATAAAAATTGAACTATTTTTGAATCAAAACATCAATTTGTGTTTATATTTAAATTTAAATTTATTAAGTTGAAATAATAATTTAATATTCAAAGTATAATTCTTAATTCTTATATTCTATACATATTTACTTTTTATTAAGTTAGGATAAGATTATAGTATTAAAAAAATTTAAAAATTATTATATTTTTTTATATGTACACATATTAATATTTTTAAACTTTTAATAATGTATCATTTTAAAATAAAAAAAATAGTATAATAAATTCTAATCATCCTAGTAATTATATTAATTTTATAATTAAACTTAAATATTATGTTAATTATTAATTTTTTAAATAATATATATTTATCTATTTAGATATTTTTCCCATACATATAATTTCTTTTATGCATATATATTATTTAAAAACTTTAGATTCTCATAATTTTATTCTACATTACATACTAATTAAATATATTTTTATAAGTCAATGAATATAAATTTTTTAATAACATTTTTCTGTTATTGCATATATATATATATATTGTTTACATAGGACTTATTAATTAATTTTAACTAGAACTAACTTATATATTAATGCAATGATAAAAAATTTTAGAAATATATCTATAATTAAAAAATATATTTTCATTTTATATGAAATATATTTTTTTAATGAACTTATAAGAAATTAAATTAAAAAAACTTCAAAAATATTAATAAAAGAATTTATATATTTGGCTAACAAAAATTATTTTTTTTCTTTTTGTTACATAAATTCAAATATAATTGTATTAAAATATTTTTACATAAATAATTATAAAATAAAAATAGAAATCTATCAAAATTTATTAAAAGGTGTTTTATAAAAATAAAATGCCTTTCTATTTTTGTTAATAATATAAATGATGAAGGTATTTTTATAAAATTTTATTTTAATTATATTATAATAAAAATTTAATTAAGTAGAATTTAATACAAATAAAATATAATTATAAGTATTAAAAATAATGAAGGGCAATTTGAATTAGGCTAATATTTCCCCCTAATATTCTCCCCCCTCACCCCACCACATTTTTATCTATTATATATAGATAGATTTTGTAATTGACGAATAGAGTTATATTAATGAGTTTTGTTAGAAAATATAATCTCACGCGATGGTGAGAGATAAACGAAATGAAGGTTTACATAATAAAGGCTCAATAAATCAACAAGTTGGAGCTCAATTATTAAAGTACAAGAGAGTCCAAATTCACGTTCCGGGCCATATAAAATACCGGTGGAGCTGTATAGATCTGTTATGAAGTACTAATGCAGTATTCCTTATGCTGGCTGGCAGTTTCTGCTGGAATCTCTCTTGGCTTCCAAATGGTCCTTCCCCTAGCAATTTCGGATCCATTGTCCAGGAGGATCAAGTGCTCCAACTCTATCACATTATTACTATTATTATTATGATAGACGCCATTTTTAACAATTTTAGCTAGAGACTGCAGTACGCTATCTGTGTTGCACTCCTTCCGGTACTCCGAAGTTCTGGCAGAAAGCTTGTGATGTTCTACGAAAGAGCGGGGAACATTCTGAAAGACAAGAACGGAAAATTCTCATTCAATTGTGAGAAAAAGACAAAAAAAAGGAAGAATGAAAGAAAACTGCCTACCTCAAGAATCCAGTTAAGGTACTGAACATGGTTCACATGCTGATTGAGATCAAGCTGATCCCATTCAGGCTGTAGTTGAGGTAAATACAGTCAATAAGTTAAAGAAGGCAAGCATTGAAAAACTGCAAAAGCAATTATTGAAGTATGGAGAAAGTTCATATAGATGACTTACTGTTAAACCTGTACGAGCATAATCTGCTGTATTAACATCGAGTTGCGGCAATTTTCTGCCATCCTTAGTAATGATAGGATCATAATACCTAAAATGAGGAGCTATCTCTTCTCTGATTTCCTTTTTAAGCTTGGATAACTTGTTTTCTTATTCATTAACACACTTAGACTGCAGATATCAATTTTTCAAAGAACAGGGGGAAATGCAAGTTTAGGGAGTTAACCAAATAAGGACTAAAGAAAATCATCTTTCGACTGATAATCAAGAAAAGAAATTCAACCTGGTTGCTTGAGCCAAAGTATTTCCTGTCCTACCATCACGAACAATCCAATCACGACCTAAACTATTTTGTCCTGATGGATAAAGCCAAGTGTCTGCTTGAACAACATCAAGCCTTGCAGTGGATAAACAGTATTAATGGATGATTATGAGGATAGAATATAATTAATTATGAAGCACTTAATGTTAAAAGAAGGGTTTAGAAAGATACACTCCAGGTTTGCTGCAGTTCAGAAAGCTGCAATAAACTAAAAGAAACAATGGTATGAAATTAATTAAGCTGCAGAAACAGAAATTACCAGGAAGGATAGCTATTCACTACTATCTGCAAAGTGGAGACTACCCACATTAAATCCTGTCTACTCATTTCTGGTGTTGAACCAAAACCATCTGCCAAAAGCCCTATAACTCTACCATGGTCAATTGCAGTGTCCTACACACCAAAACAAACATTCAAGATTAATTATAGAATTTATGTAGAAGAAAATGTTCAAAACAATTTTAACCTGTAAATAATTGGTCAAGGCAGCCAAGGATAGTTTTCTGTCAAAGCCTATTTCAAATGATCTAATCAAAATGTTTTGCCTGTAAACGAGGCCATCTTGCTCCAAGCTTCCACTTCCACCAGTGGCAACAGTACTGTTTGATTTCCAAGAATTAAATTTCTGCTTTCTCATTAATGTTCGTATTGACACAAGCAAAATTCTTCCTCCAAACACCATATTCCTAGGAAATAATCTTCTTTCTTGATGATGGTGAAGCCATACGCATCTCATCCTTGATAATTTTTTTCATTTGGTTGATTTTTTTTCTTTTGAAAGGCCGGGCCTTGGACGTGCAGTTTAACTAGCAAGAATCCACTACCAGTTGTAGCCATTTTTTTCTGCTAAGCTTCAATTAACTTGAGGTAACATATATGTAAACTGTGACCTGTGATAATTCACTCTTAATGCATGTAGAATGCTGAATGACTCTTGAGAGATTAATAGGTGCACCCGATGCACATGTTTTACCTCTCACGATCATGAAAAACTAATTAATGTAATTTTTAAAATAAAGAAATTAAATAGTGATTGTTGAATAATGAAAAATAAATAAATAAATTAAGGCTGGTTTGATATTATAGTTGGAAAATAAAGTTACCTTTTAAAAGCATCAGTTTGAATGTTAAAAAAATTATTTAATTATTTTAGAATTATTTAAAAATACATTTTTTAATAGCAAATCTAATTATTTAAAAAAAAAAATTTTCTAATTCTAGCAAATTTCATGGATGATTGCCCTCTTTTGCACTTTCTTTTACTGCTGTAACTACATTCTTTATCAAGTTGCTTATGAAGCATAGTAATGATTCATATAATCATTCATTTTTCTTTATTTAAATATAATTGAATTTTAATTATTATTTTACAAAAAAATAGGAATGAAAATTATTTAATAGCAAAAAAAATAATTATAATAATATTCATAATAAATATGACTAAACTGTGCAATAACACATTATAATATAAAATAAATTACAAATGAGTTGATATGGAGTTAAAAGATTTAAAAAAATAACATTTTAAAAATAATAATTGAAATTCAACATAATTCTAATAAAATAAGTATTTAATAAATTTTCATATAAAATAAACTTATTCTAATTATATTTAGATAACTGAAAGAGTTTTATATTTGTTATTTTTAAACAATTTTATCTTTACTAATAAAGATTCTTAAAAATAAAACCAGAGATTTGACTGATGTTGATTAAAGTGAGTTGTAAAATTAATTGACTCCAAATTCAATAAAATTAGTCCTTCTTATTTAATCAAATTTTTTTATTTTTTTTTCTAATTTTTACATATTAATTTAAGAATTTTTTTTTTGAATTTTCTTATACTTTGCTAATTTTGTCTAATTATATAAAATAATTATTGAGTGCTTGCAGTAACTAATGACTGAGATCCTAAATAGTAATTCTCTTATTTTAAGAAGCGTAATTTACAGCTAAGTACTTGATGTATGGCAAAAATCTCATATTAGTCCTTAAAAATTTAGTTATCAAAGTTTAATTGATATCAACCGTTGGATCAAACGATTGAATGGACCCCACCTTGATGATCTAATCTTCGACAAATCGAACGGTCCTAGATTCCCCTACTATACTACCAAATCCAAATCTGACACTAGCTCTCTTCACAGCACCAAGAAGAGGAAGGAAAACTACAAGAAAAAAAGAAACGTTTCTCTCCCTCTCTCAGATAGAGTTAGCGTCAGCAAATGGAGTAGAAAAGTTTGACGCCAGATTTTCTCCAGAAAATAAGAGAAAATAAAATAAAAGAGACCGAGCGTCAATGCCTTTTCTTCAGCACTTTTTGTCTAAGCTTCTTAATCCTTTGCGTCATTTTATAAATCTGGTGCAATATCTCAAATTTTGCTCTTTCCCATCTAAGCTGATTTATTAGTTGTAAAGAATGACTTAATCGTTGATTTTGAGAAATTATTAGTGGATTTAAACTTCTTGTTAGGAGTGATCCTTGATATTTTATTGGTATATTCAAGTCAAGGTCTTAAAGAATTCTAATTTGTAGCTGACTTTGTCTTGATGATATTATTATAATGATGTTTTGATTTATGGGTTTTATTTTTTAAGGCTTGTTTATGCATCTGATCTGCGATTTGCTTTAAATGGATTATATATTTGGTGGGTGTTACCGTTTTGGAGTGTTAGTGCAGTTTTGTGTTGATCAGCATTCTACTTGCTTAACAAAATCAGGACTTACTTGAAAATGTAATGAGTATGGCCAATTTGCAGTGTTCCAGATTAAATTTTGCATTTTTATTGCATTCCATGTATGAGACAATTTTTTGAATTCAATTTTCTGTGAATTTGTTTGTGGATTTAGGTTTTCTGCACAAAATATTCTTAATATTTGATGCTTTATCGGAGTGTGTTTTGTTAGTTAAAGAGGGAATGTTTCGTTTACTGTGGCGATGCCATGAAATAATTTTGAAGTTAGTTTATTTGTCTTGAGTTAAAAGAGTTTCATTTATATGGTGTAACTGCTGCTTTGTCTGATTATTGTCTTCTCCTTTTTCTGTCTTTGGTGAGCCAAGCCTGCTCGGGTTCTCACTTTTGCAGCATCATGATAGTTATCTAAATTATCTATGGTGGTGATGTTGTTCTTGAGAAACTTACGCTAGTTCTGTTTTTGTGACAGCTTGTATTTATAGAAAAACAAAAAATCTAATCTAAAAAGATTTTGCAGTGCCAAGTGTTATTGTCCTTGTTAAGCCCATTGAGAAACAGATAAATTCAGTAATGATTTGAAGAAAATTTGCAAAAATTTGGAAACTTTTATATTTCCAGCTGATGATTTCATGCCTTCTAAGTTGGTTGTCAAACTTAGATGGATGACACTTCTTCTAAACCAAATAGCAACACCCAAAGTGACCAAGCACATAATCGACTTAACAAGAAATGATGATGCTTCATCAAGCTCATCTCATGATGGTCGGCCTCCTGAAATTGACTTACCTCAGCATGAAGATAGATCATCAGGTGGTGCAAGTGGCCCCACTCATCAAATTTCTTCATCTTCCTTAAATGAATTAAACTCTAGAAGTTCAGCATTTACAAGGAGAAGGGATGGCTATGACCATCGGCGCAGGAGCCCATTGAACTCTGCGCTCTGGATTTCCATTGAGCTATTTGTCACTGTGGGTCAGATTATAGCCTCTATTGTTGTTGTATCGCTGTCGAGAGATGAAAATCCACAAGCCCCATTATTTGCATGGGTTGTGGGTTATGCATCTGGTTGTGTTGCAAGACTTCCCATTCTTTACTGGCGTTTTCGTAACTGCTACCAGAGTTCCCAACAAGATTCTGTTCAGTCACATCAAGGCTCTTCCCAAGACAGTCTTTCTGACTCATCTTATGCAGTCATTTCTGTTACTCAAGCTTCAGATGAGGAGAACTTTTCTTCTACTGAATCAACCACAATTAATGGTCAAGCTGCTAGACAATTAGGTGCACGGTAATGTCTTATTCATTTATAATTGTTGGCCATTTCATTTTTTTTTTTCTGGTTAACTATAATTGTCTTGTTCCATTTTTTTAATTGCTGTTTTGTGGTATGTTTGGTGAAATTGATGAAGTAGTAACGGTGAGTCAAGCAACAAGAAGGGAAAATACTTACTTTTAGTGCATTTTCAGATTTTTGGAAAATACAAAGTCTTAGCTAATTTCATATTTTTGTCTTTTCCCTCTATTTGTTAACCAATCTGTCACTGAGGTTAATATAACTTAATTTGCATTGGTGTGGGATCAAATACTACAAACAGCAGCTGTAATGTTTATTTTACAGTAGTATGCCTTTTGTTTTGAAGCTTCAGATTAGAATTTAGTGATGTTCACTTTGGGTCTAAGTTTATCTGTCAAACTATCCCTCCTGGTGTAGCATGTAGGGTTTTCAATCTCTCTCTTGTTATCCTCCTTGCTATCCATTTCTTGCAAACACAGCTAACATTGCAGCTGCAGTTTGAAGTTTGACCTGTGTTGTTTGGACATTGTTTCAAGAGAATTTTGAGGGTGTTTTGGAATTATGATCACCTAAGCATAAGCAAGTCCTATTTGCTTTCTAATCAAAATGAGAATCCTAAAGCAACAGATATTAGATTGCTATTTATTATCCTGCAACCAGAATACTAGTTAACCTGATAGAGAACTGAATATTAGTTTTGGGTTCCCAAAATTGAAAAGTGGAGGGAGTGTACTGTAACTGTGGCAGAATAGACACTAAATTAAGATCATAAATTTGTGTGAAATAACCTATCAAGCAGTCAAAGTCAAGGTGGTAGAACGCAAATAATCCCATTTGTAAATTGTAAATGTCGTCATTGACTGAAATTTGGTTTCTGATTTGCAGGCTCAATGGATTAATGAACCATTTCAAGATGGCCTTGGATTGCTTCTTTGCAGTGTGGTTTGTTGTGGGCAATGTGTGGATATTTGGAGGTCATTCTACTCCCAATGATGCTCCGAAATTGTACAAGTATGATTTTTTGATGTTTGCTCGTGTTCTATTTTGATTCCATGTTCTTGCAAGTGTTTCTTGGCTTCCTTGCAGATTATGTATAGTGTTCCTTACTTTTAGCTGTATAGGATATGCCATGCCATTCATACTATGTGCAACAATTTGTTGCTGCTTGCCTTGCATAATGTCTCTCCTTGAAATTCGGGAGGATTTTTCTCAAACTAAAGGAGCCACAGTTGAATCTATCAATAGTTTGCCAACCTACAAGTTCAAGTTACAAAAGAGTGAGAATGTCAATGATCATGACAATGCAGGGACTGGTGAAGGTGGAGTCTTGGCTGCAGGGACCAAAAAGGAGCGTGCAATATCGGGAGAAGATGCCGTAAGTTAAATGGTAGGCATGTAGGTACTCATTATAGAGTTGATGTTAGAAAATGTTCTCATGCTAGCTTAGTAAGTCTTCTCTTTTCTTTGAAATGGAAAAGGTTACAGTTTCCCTTTTTTTATGGTTGGAGACAGTACAAACATATTTGTTCTAGATGAGAGAAATAGGCCCAATATTTTGCTTTCGGGCAAGTACTTCAAAACTAATATGCTCATTTCCCTCTTTGATAATGTTATAGCTTTGCTGTATATGCTTGAATAAATACATCGATGATGATGAGCTGAGGGAGCTACCTTGCTCCCATGTCTTCCATGTGGACTGTGTCGACAAATGGTTCAAGATCAATGCATTGTGTCCCCTGTGTAAAAGCGACCTTGGTGAGAGCAGTGGTCTCCACCATTAGCCAGAGACCCAGCCAACACTAGAGCAAAAGAGAATAGTAGGTAATGGATTGATCAGCAATTGAATTTTGCATACCTAGGATAGACACCTCAAATGCACTCGCTCCCAAAAAAACTAAATTTTGTTTCACAGAGATGAAAAGGGCAACGGCAGGTTTTTTTTTTTTTTTTTTTTTTTTAAGCCCTAGCATTATTAATTCTAAATCAGCAGGACAAGAAAGCATCTTGCTTTTCAACCTGATTTAGCCCTTTCTTGGATGAATAAAAAAGATGTTCTTCACTTCGCAAATGTTGCCATTATCCAGATCAATTGCATGATTTGAATTAGATGCCTACATTGATGGCAGTTGCCGCACAGGTAGCACAATATGCCTGTGTTGTTGAGATAATAATCAAGTGATCGAGTGCTGGAAGATGCAATTAACGCTTTATCAGTAGAATATCTGATTGCCTATAATGGCAAAAAAAAAATTATTATGAAAATGCTCTTCAGAATTTTGGATAACTGACGAGGCATGCAATTATTGGCAACGTCTCCATCAACAATGTCAAGTGTCAAAAATAAACGAAGATATCTTTGCATGACTAATCAAATGGAATCCATCATAATCAAATACCTTTATACAAAGAACAGTAGTACTGCCGTGTTAGCCGTGCTTCTGGTCGGCTTGTTATACACAAGCAGCACAGCATGAACTGCTTATGCGAAGACCACACAGGCACGATAATGAACTTAAACCATTTTGATTTTGGATCCAATGGTTGAAACTATGCAAACGTTACTTACCATGTTTTACACAATTAGAGGATCTCAATCAACGACTCCAAGGATTTGAACAATCTCATTTAAGTCCAAAGAAGGCCTACAAGAAATTCTCATATCCAAAACGAGCAGCAAAAATGATCACAACTGTGCTATTGTATGAATCTTGTAGCAAAATTTTTCATAATATGTAGTGTTTATACATGAAATAACAGTTAATGGAATGGGCAAAAGTACAACAAGCTCTGGAGATCAGCTCTACAAGAAATTGTTCTATGCTGACCAGATGTAGGACCAGTACTCAAAAAAATAAAAAAAATAAAAATTTCTGTAGTGCTCCCCTGACCTAAAAGGTAAAAATAAATAACCTCAGAGAGTTGGCAAAGACGCATAGAACCACCCTTGTCTACCATCTCACCTAGAGAAGTGAGTGAATAAAAAGAAAATAAAGCCCTACGACACAATAAAGTTATACACATTTGCAAATGAATGCATTTAACAATTGGGCTTGTTGGAACTGCTGAAAATAGAAAACTTGATCTCAAAGCAACAGTAGAGGGGATTGATATCACTTGCATATAACCTCCAAATGATTCCCCTGAGGGAGCAGCAAACCAAATATCTTCTAAAAGTACTTTGCTGCTGCTGTTTGGTTATCTGATTTACCCGCTAAATCATAATGCTATTGCGTGTTAGCTACTGCATGAATCTGCAATGGAATCATATTCAGATGGTGAGCTCCTTAAAAGCCTCCAGCTTTCCATTTGATGCAACGGAATCTGCAATTTTGCCACCTCCAGGAAGGCTTGCACTACCATTCTCATGGTTCTTGCCTATCTGATTGTACACTGAATTGGGCATGGCAGAGCTGCATTTGCCTTCAAAGTATGTAGAGTAGGGGAAGTAATCGACACAGCGCACCTTCCACCCTGCAAAAGATGAAAAATTTTTAATATGTAGAAAAAAAAAGCTACCATTTTTTTAAATGTGCATCCATGGCAGATAAAGATTGGGAAATCATTTTCTCACCGCTTCCCTTAAAGACTCAATAAGAGGTAACAATTTTAGCATGAGCTGGTTTGACAACTAATGAGTCGAACTAAAAATTGAGCTTGGAATACAAATGGGATGTAATTATGGATGTCCAAACTATGTAACAAAGAAGGGCTAATGGTCTTCATATATTCTTAATGTTGCATAATTTGTGACCTAAAGGTCATAGGTTCAAACCTCAGAAACAGCCTCTCTACAAAGTAAGGGTAAGGCTACATATATCAACTCTCCCCAAAACCCACAAGTGAGAGATGTTTCGTGCACTGCATTACCCTTTTTAATTTATATTTTTAATTTCATCAATCAGATTCCTAAGTTAATAATTTTATTTCAATTGTATACAAAGTGTTTACGGCGCATGCCCATGCTAAAAATTTGTTGAGATGAAAGACATGCATAGACATAACTTACTAATTTGGAAGTAGATCCCTCCTAAGCCCTAAGAATCATTCAATGTGTCATTTTGTAAAATTTCCTCATATGAAGCTACTTAAAATGATCTTTGAGATGCATATTTCGGAAAAAAAACACCATTTAGTGGCTCTTAAGGCTCAAGAGAGGCCCCATCATCTGAGTCGATACTTATTGTTCATGTCAAAAGTACAACTCAGCACCACAATGGAACACACCCTAGACCCGCTGGATATTGAAACAAAAACACGTTCATTAAACTAAAAGCATGGGAGATAATTGAAAAGGCACAGCATTCAGGATACCTTAGACCATTAAGCTAATGAAATATATATATATATATATATATATGATTTTCAAAATATGCATCCTGCATTACTTGATTCCATTAAGTCAAAGACAAAGCATATCATATGGAAGTGAAGAAGAAGAAGGGAGAGGGGATGCTTGGGGAGGGAGGAAGAATCATATTCATCTAAGGCTAATCAATCTTTTCTTTTTTTTTCTTTTTTTTTTTTTTTTTGATGAATTTAGAAGACGCCAAAGGCACAACACAAACCAATGACTAGGAGACCAGTCATTGCACAACAGTACACATATTTCCAGCATAAAAATAATAATGCACACACCAGGGTTCTTAGGCTTTAATGCTGCAAGGAGAAATAAAACACTAAAATCACTTTAAGAAAATGAAAACAAAAAAATAATAATAAATAGACAAATTTATACCACCATTACAGCTGTCAAATAGGCAGTGTGAAGAGTAACACGACAAAGAAACCTTACAAATTAACATGATACCCCATGTGGCAATGCTGCATCTCATGAATTAAGCACTAACTTGCCAAAGGACGAAATTGTGGCTAAGGTGATAGTATAAGTTAATAAGAAGATTTTGCCAATGACAAGATACATCATACATGAAGGGAAAGCCACCCACAAACATTTGCATGAACGCTTTGTGAGATTTATTTATATACAAAGCATTTTCCAGCTGCTTCATACCAATATTTCAGATTTTGGCACCATTGCTGTCAATTTAAATATCCATATAATATTTATCCATGGTAAATTTTGATTCTTACTTGATGCAGCATCATGGTCAGTGAGAGCTGTTTCTAGTAGTTTGTGGACTGCAATGCAGTCTTTGAGCTTCCATCCCTTGACCGGTCCGAGTGCTCCATTTCTGAGAGTGAAATGATGAAAAAAAAATTTAGAAAAAATAGAAAGAAAAAGATTCAGCCTTTAGTCTCTAATAAAGATACACTACTCAAGGTACCAAGCCAAAATGCAGTAAGACGATTTAGAAAATAAGAACTCAAATTCTGAGAAGCATTACACTGGCACAAGGTTGTTGGCTGAATCTTCAATTAATTTAATAGCATCGGATTTCTTGTTAGGTTCTAAAACATATTGCATCTCTGCAACTGCAGCTCTATGCATCAAAGAATCTGAGAAAACCAAGAAACTAAGCATAAAAACACTACAGATGATTGATTGGCCATATATTTGTGCAAATATGTGGCATAAAGAGGAAGATGACCTTTGTGTTTTTCAAGGAAAAACTTGTTTGCCTCAATCAGAGATTTCTCATGCAATTCACTACAAAACAAACAAAGCATTTAATGCACAACCAAGCAAACAATCAGCACCATTCCAGAGGAAAAAGCATAAACACACACACACACACACACACACACACACAAAAGGGAAGAAGATTAATTTCAAAAGAACCTGATTGATGGTCGTTCTGCTTCCAAGACACGCCAAATAAGTTTCTCTGTATCCATCACTGGAGCAGTCATTGATCCCACTTTATGGAAAAATCTTATCTGCAGCACACAAGTTTCCCAATCAACACTAGTAAAGAACCCTCATCTGACTGGCAGTACATTCATTTTATGAACAGAAAGTATATGCATCTCAATAATAATAATAATAATAATAACAACGATGATGATGATAGGAGTTATTGACTAATTCTATAAAAAGATGTTACGCACCAAGCAGCGATGAGAATCAGGGTTTTCAGCATCCAACCTTAGCAATTGCTTTACAGCCTACAAGTAAACAAAAATTAGGTCATCACATTTAGCAAAGAAGGTTGCAATTAAGTGCATTAAATACATATTTTCAAACCATTAAATTAATTCCTCATAGAACTTGTTATCTTCAAATGAGGGAAAACTACAGTAGAATAAAGCCCCATTTGTTTAGCGGAACAGTTTCAAGAAAAATACTTTCCAAGAAAATGACTTCTTCTCTGTTATTTGATTGCAATATCAAAGATCATTTGATAATTCTTTTCTGCTATTTGGAGTTCATTGGAAAATATTAATATTATTTAGAGCTGAAAATATGAGAGAAAATTACACAAAAAAAATGGCGTGCTGTGCTTGATGCCAAAAACCAACAATGTCCTATCAAGAATGATATGTGATATTATTATTATCTAAGGAGCATTAGCCTCTATTGTTCACTTACAAGTTACTTCACTTTTTATGAGTTTGTAAAACTCACGAAAATGACATTCTCTTGAAAACAGAAAGTCATTTTCATTTTCCTGAAAAACATTTTCCACATTTAATAGCCATTGGGTGACTACAAAAATTGATCAACAGAAAAATTTTTCTTGGTAAGGGAAAATTAAGTCATTTTCAGAGGAAAATGACTTCATTTTTCAAAAAAGATAATCATTTTCCAATTTTGAAAATCTATTAAATGGGAAGAAATCCATGAAGGATCCACATTAAAATATGCCCATTAATCTATCCACTACTATTGATCATCACTGGTCATTACTAATGACTGAACCAATCACCAGCGACAAGCTTAATTTACCATTTTTGTCCTTTTTCTCATAGTCAACAATAAATAGAAAAATATATAAATCTTCATAGTATAAACATCTTCAGTAAAATAATAAACAACCATATAATTTCTAATATAATTCAAAATCTAGAATAGCAATCTTAAACTGATTTCAATATTGCAGCCAAAAAACATAAAATACGTTTTCTTAAAAAACGTTTTCCTCAAAAAGAATTTCCACAAAAGTTATTTTCTCCAAAGCAAACAAAGCCGATGGCCTTTGCCCAGGAAAATATTTTCCATTAACAAATTTTCCTAGATGTCAAAACGGCCGGAAAATGTTCTCCAGGAAATTTGTTTTTTTTGGAACAAACAGAGCCTCAGTATCTTATCTTCTTGTTTATCATTGCATAGAGACTCTGCCTTACACCATATGGCCTACAGATATTATTCCTAAACTTCAATGCAGATGCCAAAGTAAAAACAGTCAACATAGCAAAGAGGCATTAGTTGTAGGTTGTAACAACTTTGGATAAAAAGAATACCTGTAGAGCAAGCAAAATTTTTTGCTTTCTCATATTTACTTCAAACGAAAGCAAGTGAGTCTCCAAAGAGTCAGATGAGTTCTTCTGAAGCAGTTTCAAGTACTTTGTAGCTTCCAATAATGGATCTTCAACCTATGAGACAACACAAGTCATCCAAATCAGACAGCACAACTCATCAGCAATGAAAGAAACAAATAATGTAACCATCGCAAGCTTTAAGGCAGTCAGGCATCTAAAGCTTGGAAAAAATAAAGCAGAAGGAACCTGCAATAACTTTTCCCCATTTGGATCTGGATCTGCAGGTTTGACATGTCGCTTTCCTGACTTAGAGACACCACTAGCACTTGATTCTTCGTTCTTTACCTCTGCCTCCTGGAAAAAGAAAAATATAAAATAAAACATAAAAATATTCAACCAGAGCAATCCACTACAGTCCACAAGCAAATTAACATACTCTCTTAGCTCGAGCTTCTGCCCTTTTCAGTTTTTGTCTCTTTTTCTTTTTCTGAGAAGGCAGCAACTTTGACATTTCATCATCCTCTTCAGTTGCCAACTTAGAGGGAGAATCATGCAATTTTATGTAACATCTGTACCAAAAAATTTAAACCCATGAATATGCAGACGAAATAAAGATTAAATAAAAAAAGAAGTTAGACATCAAGCGAAAGATGATGTGCAAATCAAAATAAAATCAAATGACATGTCAAAAAGGCAATAGAAAACTATGATGCAGTTAAATGAGAACCATTATTTACCACAAGAAAAATATGATGGTATATGGTTAGCACAATCCAACTGCAAAACAAAATTTGGCACGAAACTGCCAGGGTAATCCTCACATCCAAAGGCAATGTTTGACATCAATCCATAACTAACTTCAAACTGACAAATAAACACAATGCACCTTTTTGGAAAACCACCACACATCTTTGATGCAATGGAACTTCCAACACAATTCAAATAGGAGCATCATTCCTGAACCAGATTCAGTTGACATCAAACCTCCAATCATCTGATTTCTTATTTGAGACTCTAATTCCTTCTTTTATGCACTTAAAAAACAGCAAAGATTTTACCAGAAACACGATTTCCACTTTTCATACATCATAATGTCCTCTTAATCCAGATAAGACAGAAAAATCAATTAAAGACACAAGGATGTAATTGAAAGAAGCCAACTATCACAACCCCACCAGCTAGCTGCCCACAGGACATTGCAAGAAAAGGCAACCACTGGCCTAGATGAGGCAAGACCAACCATTATATTACAGAATGAACTGTGAAATACTCGCCAAGAACCAATCCCACTTGATCATCCTCCCAACACAATGGACAAAAAGAGGGAAAAAAAAAAAAAAAAAAAAAAAAAAACCCTCAGATAGAGGTGACTACCAGGTCAGAACTGGCAGTTCCAGTTTTAGTTCTGAATCGATTCTAGTTTGATCAGATCCAACAGTTGAAATCTTTTTCAAAGTTTTTTTATTTTTTAAATAGAAAAAACCTGGTTTTGAGCTGAACAAGAAGATTCTGGTTCAGTTCAAGGCCAGTTTGGTCAAAGAGATTTTGACCAATTTTGGTTCCAGGTTGGACCGGTCCGGTTCCTAACCGACCCCTGGCCAGGTCTTCCCTCAGGGCAACCAACAAAAATAGAATTAGATAACAAAAGCAGCATGTTCACCACATTTACATGGTGACGCAAGGGTGTTCACCTTCATATCCACATACTGATGGGGAAAAGCACACTATTAGAACATAGATATAAAAATCTACTTCATGGCTCTCAAAAAAATGCTCAACCTGATAGCTCCGGCAGCTGCTTTATGAAAATATGCATTCGAATGTAACCTATCTTGAAATTTAAGCATTGCCACATAGGCACGTAAAGTCATTTTCCTTAAGCAATAGGAATGGAAGTCAAATTGATCCTCAGTAATATCAGCGTAGTGCTTCTCCACAGCTAAAAATTTCTTCAGAGCCCGTCCAAGATCACCTTGGCGGAAGTAACTCTCACCAGAAGCAAGTTCATACCTTTCACCATGGAATATCATTCAACACTAAGCAGGTAGAAACCAAAATATCAACTATACAGAAGTCAGTGTCAGGAGTAAACAGAGACACACCACATGCACTGCATGTCATGAAGGTTATTATGCTGATCCCCATCTTTGGTAAATAACAGAGCAGTTTTTTCTGCCAAAACCACCTTCAAGAAAAAGTTTCACGTAAGCAACAAACGAACAGAAAAAAATCTCCAAAGGATAAAGCATCAATAACTAATAATAGCATGTGAGACTTTAACTCCAACAAATATACAGCTTCAAAACCTGATCAGCCTGCAGCATACGTTTGACACATTCACTATTTATATAGCGATCAGCAAGATCCATGCATCTTGCTTCATCTGCCAATGCTGAAGCTGCTGCCAAATCACCAGCATGCTTCAAAATCCGGCTCTGGGATCAAACACACAAGTTTTAGATAGGACAACAAGTGGCAACAAAGAAATGAAAAGGGCCAAGATAGACACATGACTACTATATGAACTTATAAACAAGAAAATACCAGACATTCCAGCATCAAAAATCTAAATAGATACAGATACAATCAAATTGATTGTATGAACCTTGAACACAAAAACCTCCAGTGGATGGATGAAGCGAACAAACCTTGACCGAGTACAAATCAATCACAGTTGGAGTGTGTTCTATAGCCTCATCAATTTTGGTTAGAGCAATTTCATATTGTCTCCGCCTGTCATAATGCTGCATTGTAACAAAAACTCAGAGAAAATTCTAGAAAACACAGATAATAACTTAAACGTGCCAAGCGAACGAACCTGAGCCAAGAAAAATAATGTCCACATAAGTGTTGAAGGAGGTTCTTTGTCTGTCCTGCACTCAATATGAAAAAAGGCAAGAGAATTTCAATGGAACTTTGAAAAATATTAAGCTTGAAACAAAAATGATATTGTAGGATATTAAATACCAATACGACACATTTCTCTTCACTCAGATCCATTATGGCTTATTTTATATCCCCATAAACGAAGAAAATGAAAACAGACAAGAAAACAAAAAAGAGGGAAATTCTAACTGCAAGATGATTTACTTTAGAATTGTTTCCATGGTTATTGCTCTCTTTTTCAATTATATGTTACAACATGAGGATTACTAGTATCACATATTAAATCTGGCTTAAGACGTATTTGGTTTACAAAACAGATCTTGAAAACCAGAAATGACAGATACATGACTTGTCAACCCAAGAACATCAATGCCCTTATATTTCTTTGCCCTTTCTTTGCTAATAAAACAAAGAAGGAAATTCTCTATAACTCTATTTACAACTCAACTCAATTCAACTAAGCCTTTATTCCAAAAATTTGGGATTGGCTATATGAATTCGCTTTCTCCACTCTAAACGATTTTGGGTTAAATATTCAGAAATGTGTAATACTTCTAGGTCATGTTGTACTACTCTCCTCCAAGTCAATTTAGGTCTACCCCTTTTTTTCTTTCTATCCTCTAACCTAATGTGCTCTACTTGTCTAACTAGAGTCTCCGTATGTCTACACTTCACATGACCAAACCACCTCAATCTCCCTTTTCTCAACTTATCCTTAATTGGCACCACTCCTACCTTTTCTCTAATACTCTTGTTACGGACTTTATCTAGTCTAGTATGGCTACTCATCCACCGTAACATTCTCATATCTGCAACTCTTATCTTAAACGCATACGACTCCTTCAGTGCCCAACACTCACTACCATATAACATAGCCGGTCGTATGGATGTACGGTAAAATTTTCCTTTCAACTTATTGGAAATCTTGAGATCACATAAATCTCCCGTGGCACGTCTCCACTTCAACCATCCAGCTTTAATCCTATGACTAACATCCTCCTCACATCCCCCATCTACTTGAAGGACTGAGCCGAGATATTTAAAGTGATTACTTTGGGACAGTACCACTCCATCCAAACTAACTCCTTCCCTATCACCAGTTTGGCCTTCCCTGAACTTGCAATGCATATATTCTGTCTTTGTTCTATTTAACTTAAAGCCCTTTGACTCTAGAGCACTTCTCCAAAACTCTAGCTTTCTAATGGCTCCTTCTCGCGTCTCATCTATCAGAACAATATCATCCGCAAACATCATGCACCAAGGAATACTATATGTTTCGTCAATTCATCTAAAACTAATGTAAAAAGGTAAGGGCTTACAGCTAATCCTTGGTGTAATCCAATTGAGATCGAAAAATCTCTTATGTCCCCTCCCACTGTGCGCACAATAGTAGTTGCTCCTTCATACATATCTTTCAACACTTGTATGTACCTAATAGATACCCTCTTTTGTTCTAACACATTCCATAAGACATCTCTTGGAACACTATCATGAGCCTTCTCCAAGTCAATAAAAACCATGTGTAGATCTTTCTTCACATCTCTATATTTCTCCATCAAGCTTCTAATGAGAAAGATCGCTTCCATAGTTGAACGACCGGGCATGAAGCCAAATTGATTAAGAGAGATAGAAATATCATGACGTAGTCAATGCTCCACAACTCTATTTACTCATAATAAAATTGTTCCAAACAGTTAATAAGCATATAGGGTACTAATATGAAAGTCAGAACAAAAGAAACAGAAGCAATCTAAGATATCCTGGGGATTTTTCCTATTGTTTTTTCAATTTTAGGTTTCAACATCAGAAATGATAAATATCATCTTTATAAGCATATAATAGTCAAAGAACAAATTACCTCCTCGGGTATCTCCCAGTCAATCTAATTGAATGCTCCAACTCAAGAATAAGTTTTTCCAGTATGTCTGCCTGTATCATCACAGCAAAATGAAGCTGAAAAAAACACCCAAAAATTATACACACACACACACACACACACACAGAGACAGAGACAGAGACAGAGACAGAGACAGAGACAGAGAAATCCACCTTGCCAGCATGGTCATACAAGGGAGAAAGATCCGAGAATAATGAAGGAACACCCTGAAAGCAACAGGAGGACAATGGATAATTCTATCCCAAAAATAGAATAAAAGTGGGATTTTGTTCAAAATATAACTATCAATACCTTGGTAAGGAGGGGCCTAATATAATTGTCTGCAGCTTCATAAAACTTGTCTCCTTGGAGAAAATCAAGCGGTATTCTCTGAAATATGGAGGAGAGAGTGCACAGAGTAAGCCAGGAAAATTCACAACAAACTTCGTACATATATATGTACATAAATTCATCATTTTTATTATTATTATCCTTTGGTTGAGGGGTGTTAGGAAAGATAACAAAAAATATAAATAATAAAAACAATAGCATAATAGTCATCTAACACCAGGTATCCTACTTCCATAAAAATATAGATAAGCATTTCTCAAATACACCATAAAACATCAAGGATGAGGTGCAAAAGGTCTACTTCAAGCATAACCAGAGAGTTTTGCACCCAGCAGTGAGAAAGGGGGTGTGGACAAATTCTAACAGTTTCAAGGACACATGTATTTGTTTCTGTAACACTCAAATGCCTCCGTTTCAATTCATCTTTCACTGACCACCCTCCGAAGATCATCAACATTATTTGCTTGATACCACATAACTTTTACATATGGCCTTGAGAATTAGGGTGAAGTGTGCTAGAACAGAAGTAGAGTTCAAAAAGATGGAGAAGAGCAAGAGGTTTTGAAATGTAACAGGTTAAACATAAAGATTCTTACACTAAATAAAGAAAGAACAATAAATATCACTAGAAAAAAAAAAGTGAAAAAATGTGCCACCTTAACAGCAGATGACCAAGTATACTGCTGCCCAAGAGATTTGTACAAGCCATCCAACTTATCAATTTCATCAGCAGAATAGCGGCCATTTTCTGAATACAGCCCAACACATTTTTGCAGACCTTCATAATATCTGAACAGAGGGAAAGAAAGTAAAAACATTAGATTCTTCCTAAAAAGCAGACAAATATACCAATATTAACATAAGCACACCAAATGAGAGAGAGAGAGAGAGAGAGAGAGAGAGAGAGAGAGAGAGAGAGAGAGAGAGCATCTTTTCAAGTCAACAAATGCCATGAATGATCACCATTCCAACATGTGTATCCTTAACAAATTCATACATTTATCAGACACCAACCAATTCTATTAGATGGATATTTGCCTTCCACATGGAAAAAAAAGTTCAAAAAATACCTGTAATTGTCAGGATTCATGGCAAGTAACACCCTGTATAACTCAGCTGCCTCTTCAAGGCGACCAAGCTTCACCAGTAGAGAAACTTCCTGTTCTTTGTATGCCAACTTATCAACCTGAGTCCATATCAAGCACTAATTATCAGCATCTGTTCAGAGTTATTAAGGTTAACTATCACGTACTTACAATTTTTGACCCTTTCTTGTGCAATTCCTCAAGAGCTCTCTCAAGAGAGCCACATTCCTCTAACAAAGAGATCTGGAGGTAAAAGAAAATGGCAGATATATAACCATCAATAAACTGCTGAGATGTCTAACAATTGCACCTTGAAAAAGGGAATTTCACAAGCACCACTAGCTCATATGGTCAGTCCTAACAAGGAAAGGCAGGAACTCAATACTTTAAAAAAGAAAAAAAAAATCCATACTATTTGAGTTATCTGTGGTAATTGACAAAAAAATTGCACAAGAATCAGTGTGAAAGGCAGTAAGCTTAGAAGTGAAAAATGACTTCTTCAAACTCAAGTGAAAGCGATTTGTGTTAAAATATGTGCATGAAAGAATATGTTTGAGTTGCAAATACGCTTCTCCGATCCAAATTCCATTCCATCAATGTAATTTTTTGCACTGTTCTTTCATAATTAAAGCCACAATATTAGCCAACTCATCTTACCTATTCAACCTGTGTCATCCCATCTGCCAAATTCAATTTTAAGTTCTGTATTCACATAGAGCGATTTAGGAAATTGACTAACAAACCTCCCATTACAGAGAAAAAGAAACTTTATTCAAATCTAACATGCTTGAAGTTCAAGTTTCCAATACCCAAGAATGATAATTGTCAAGCACTTGAAAACTTCAGGCAACATGCATTGAAATTTATAAATAAATAAATTAGGCCAAGGGAAAAAAAAGTCCAAGCAAGTTACTCAGTCCAAGACATGCATCAGTTTAGCCAATAGTTAGGCTGCCCTTAGAATCAGCCCATACTAGCAGCTCAAGAAAATGAGTAAAATCAAACACCAGGCTCTCAAATCTACACACATAGTTAAACCCACAATGAAGTAAATGCACATCACAGTGCAAATAAGAAAACTAGAAGCTGAGCATTCCTTGTAATATTAATAAATGACATGGTTTTGCTTCAGCCAATTTCTTCAACATTCCAAGAAACTAAAGCTAACAAGCCAAAGCTTGAGATAAATTACTTAATAAATGTGCAAACATTATCGTTTCAGCAAAAGATTGCATCTATGCACATCACAGTTTTGCCAGGACAAAGAGCATAGCAAATAAACAGGACGTCATTTGCGCAACTGCACTGTGCAATATCAACACCACATTGGGCAAAAGAAAATTATCAATATTAAGCTTCACCCTCAAATCAAATCTCCCAGCTTCTACAGATTTAGTTATGCCAGACTAGAACAGCCTAACTCATAACAGACTGGAACAGGAAACCATTCTTAATGCTATCATTGCAGTCATTAAAACTGCCATTCTGGATTTCATTTAACAGATAAGAACAGAGGAAATTCACAACAGAGAATTCTAACATGAAACACCTGACAAGTGAAAAGATGCATGAGTGAATATAAGCTGTGTGAGTGAAATTCATGATAATACCTTGTATAAAAGCATTTCCCCGTGCTCACACCGTTCATTGTCTGGAGGATAATCATCCTCTAGTGTCCCTTCATATGCTTCCAGAATTTCAACTGCCTTTGAAGCACTAATAAAAAGCAAGATAATATATCTTTGCATCAGGAGGGGAAAAAACTTTCTGATAGAGCGGAGAAAGAAATGTTAACTGCAACTAGAAGTGGGAATTTGTCAAAAAAAAAATCATTTCTGTACTCCATAGACCATATTCCTATATTTTTTTAACATGTCAAAAAACAAATTAAAAAGTTATTACAAGATCTCAGAGATGATTTCTTATGATAAAAAGAATCTAGAGGAAAAAATTTCCTGAATACAAAGATCAAACTGTACTTTGAGTTTAAATGGTGAGCAACAGTAAAACCAATCCAATTCATGCGATGATTTGGTTTCAAGGTTAGAAGCTGCTGTCTAGTCTCAACAAAACCCGTCAAATCCCGCATTTGTGCCTGCAACATCAAGAGAAAATGGAAAGAAAAATCTATAAATATGTTGAAGCAGACCAGAAAAACAGGAAAGGCTAACGACAGAGAGAAACAAACTGCTAAAATGAAGTTAGCGCTGCAAAATTATAGAGCACTACTGCAATGCCTGACAGGGTACATCTGAAGGGGTAATCTTCTGATGAACAGAAGAATTATGGAAAAAGCTGTTCAATATTTCAGTGCATAGGCAGCAAGATGGACCATCTTTCACAAGACTGTTCCATTGCTAAGTAATAATCGCTAATTTTCCAGCTTCTCCAGGCCCTTAGGACTACATAAAGAAATGTAGCACAAGTGCGTGCATGTATAAATGAAAGTTTAGGAAGCACAAGGGATGGGAAGCATAGAATGCAGTCCCAAGTGGAGTTGTTGAAATTTCTTGTGCACAAACTTCAGCTTCAGCTTAGTTCAAATTTTCCCTTGGGTATAGTTATCAAATAACCTCATTATTTATCCCTAGGCAACAAAAAGTAAAAGATCAATATCTACATACCTGCAAGAGAGACAAGTCCCTCAGTATTTCAATATTGTCTGGATCTATTTTCAATGCATTTCGATAGCATTTGATAGCCTCCCTATATTCTCTATCAGACCGATAGAGGAGACCATAAACATGCCAGCAAACATGACTTTTTAGGTCATTCTGCATTAGACACACAAAAATAAGCCCAATACCATATCAACAAATAACAATATGAGAAAAATAAACAATATAAAGTGCTATAATTATTAGAGATATCAACTCAACCTTTAAGCCAAGCCGGACAAGTTCATATGCTTCAGATTTACGATCCATGCAATTTAAGGTCAAACCCTTCATTGATAAAGTTTCTGGTAAAAAAAGAAACACTATGATTAATAAAAATTGACATGAAAGTCAAGTATGATTAAAAAGTATAAGCATTACAATAATCAGGATTTTCTAATGGTGGAAAAGGTATGTGAAATTTCCTTTTTTTTTTTGAAATTGGATATGTAAAATTTCAATTTAGAGAAAGGCATGAATTATGAATATTGCACGCGCAAATGCTATTTCACTAAGCTTCTGTTTGGATAGTTTATGGGAGAGGAAGGAAAATAACATAGGGAAAAAAAAAAAAAATTTTCCCCCCTTTGTGTTTGGATAAAAGGAAAATAAATTTATTTTTCTTTGTTTGGAAAGCGAAGCAGTAAAAAGAAATTGTTGAAATTACCATTTTACCCTTATTTTAAATTGTATTTAATTTTTTACCCCATAAGGACAAAAATAAAAAATTAAAATAATGATAAATATATAATTGCACATATTTCAATGCAAAATTCCCACTTTTTAGCATTTTCTCTCCAAATTGGGGAGAAAATAAATAGGGGAAAATAATACTTATTTTTCCTCCTCCATCTATTTTCCCCTCCCTTTCCAAACAAGGGAAAGTGGGAATTCCCCCTTATCTTCCTTCCCTCCCACTTTCCCCACATCCAAACAGGGGGTAAAGCTAAATGAATCCTCACAACCATCATAGGACACACATATATGAACAAAATACAATTAAGAAAATTTGAGCTATATCCCCAGCTATAATCATATTTTTTACCATTAGTGACATGCAGACCATAATCATATCACAAGAGTTAAATATTCTTCATGTTCAGTACCAACAGATCTCATCTTATATTGTGAATTTGACCATCCAATCTAAGATTTATGCCACATTATTCTATACTGAGATTCAAGCATGCACAAATAAAAGGAATCCTTTAAAATTTGATGCTGATTATGAACAACTGGTACTTTAATTTCAGCCAACTATAATGCCAATTAACATGTAAATCATTAAAAACATATTTCCACCTCTTATCATTCCAAACTTAATGAAATTTCCAAAATTCCATTAAAGATGTGAATTAAATTAATTTATCTCTTCATGGCCTAGATTGTTTTTTTTTTCTTTCAATATATAATATCATCTTCAATTGTTTCTCCCTCAGGAAGTATCACATCCTCTTCCACTCATAAGGTCGTTCAATAAAGGAAATAAAAAGAGAAATTTGAATTTCGAAGGCAGAGCTTTAAGTATTCCACCTAGGTGAATAATGACTTCAAAAGCGGGAAAAATCTAGGGAAGCATGTGTGAATTCAGACCAAAATAATTTAAATGTTAACCAACAACATCAAGTTTCATTTTCCGGGAAAATAAGCAAATTCAAAATTTAAATGAAGAACAAAAAACCTCCATGATCTGGAAACTTTTTTAATATAGCATCAGCTGCCTTCAGTCCCTTCTTGTACTGTTTAGTTTCATATGATTTCTGCAATGAATAAGAGAAATTTAAATAAATAAATAAAAGTCAACATTCAATAAATGGTAATTGTAAATGACCCACCAGGTTAACAATGTGGATAAATTAGGTCACCAAAATAATCTAGAGGACAATAAGAACTAAAGAAAATTACACATGCCATTAAAACACTGAAGATTAACATAGGTAAAATAATAATTCCATATGTTAAAAAATAAAAACAATAATTAGATCTATAGTCATCATTATGAGATGACGAGGGCAGTGATAGCTTAAAATAACTGGTACATCAGACACCACATAGAAGCATAAAAGGATAAAATTTTTTGTGTGTGAAAAAGGCTCAAATGATACCTTCTAAGAAAACAGATTTAATAGGGAATAATTGATTATTGTTATGAAAAATTGATACCAACATGGTCATGGGCAATCCATTTTAAACAAACAACTGTTTGTACCCATACATTTATGTCCATGAGTGCATACTCAAAATACAGCATATACGTACTAATGGGTTTGGTTCATTGGTACTATAGTCTACTCTGAGTAATCTTTACCCACCATTTCCTCAACTTTAACGGTTGTTTCAATTCCGCCACTCAACTTTAATTTTTGTTTCAAAATAGTTCCTCTAATCTGCAATAGCCAGTTTACAGGTTAAAAAAAATTACCTAAATTCCCTTTCCCTAACCCACTTCATCCTCTTGGGAGAGAGAGGCAAAATAGTGATTTCCTTTTTGGGAGGGAGAGCACAAAATGATTATTTCTTTTTTTCTTTTTTACCGTATAAACTGGCTTTTGCAAGTTAAAGGGACTTTCTTAAAAATGCAAATTAAAGTTGAGTGGTTTTATTCTAACAAAATTCAAGTTAAGAGATGAAATTGAAACATCCCGAAATTTAAGGGACAGTAGATAGAATTACCTGTCTATTTCCTAAGCTATGAGATTTTCAGAAACCAAATCAAATAAAAAGAAAAGTACAATTCACATAACAAATTTGAAAGTGACTAACCTTATCAAGCTAATAGTTACACTTAAATTAAGTGCCAATATATGTATTTAGTAATAAAAGCATGGATATATATTTCATATCCGTAAATGCATATTTTTCACTTGATGCCAAAGAGACAAAAATGTCCCACAGGCAAATTGCCATTTCATCTCGGATTCTTTCATCAACAAAAACAAAACACATAAAACCACCACTCCAACACCTCAAAAAATCGAACTTCACAATAAAATTTATTCAAGTCAAAACTTTTAATTACCCAGCAAATGATCGACTCAATGGATCCAAAAACCCATTAAAACTTCCAATTGACACATTCTTACTCGACAAAACCGTAAGTAAATTTCAGCTTGCATCTTACAAAATTGCTACAACTGTACCATTTCATGAGTGGATTATTCCAAAAATAAAAAATAAAACACAATCCCAAATTTTTTCAATCATTCAATTTCTATGGTTTCAGAGCAAACAAACAGAGCACAATCCGACTGAGTAAAAACAAAAGAATCAGCAGCTGCAACTGAACTATGATCTAAGCGCAATTCACAATAGCAAAGAACAAACCAAACCTATAGATACACCTATAGGCACAAACAAAGAAAGAGAATCGGGACTTACAACGATGAGCTTGAAGAGGTTGGCCTCTTTGGGAGGCAGAGAAGCCCCCATTGTTAATGAATGAGAATAGCACACACACACACAGAGAGAGAGAGAGAGAAGGGTTTTGTGAAGGCTTTTTTATGTACCAGAGGGCTGCGAAATAAGACGAACGAGAGAAGATGAGAGAGAAGAGTGCTAGCGTTTATATGCTGCAACCCTACTGTGAGTAACAAGGCCAAAGCGAGTCGAGCAGCTGTTAAAGACTCAGGGGGCTGTTTGTTTTAACAGTTAAATAATAATTGATCGCTGATAGCGGTGTTAATTATTTTATATTAAATATTTGATAAAATTATATTTAATTGTTATTATTATTATAGAATAATTAATAAGAATATATATTATATAATTTATTTTATTATTAAATTAAATATATGATTATTAATTTATTATATTATATTATTTATTTTATTATTAAAATAAAAAAAATATATTTTTTTTAAATAATTAAATAATTTTTTTTAAATAATTAAATAATTTTAAAAATATAAATAAAATAATTATTATTGTTAATAAAAAAATTTATAATTAATTTTAAGTTTTTAGATATAAATAAATATTTTATATTATTAATAAAAAAATATTTTAATAAAATTGAAATATGTTAATTAATATGTTAAAATTATAAATAAAAAAATAAAAATATTAATAATATTATTTTTTAAGTTAAATAAAAGGGATAATATGATCAAAATAAAAAATAAAATAAAATCAGTTATCAGCTGATAAAAAATAACTATAAAAATAGAGCTGATAGAAATTACAACCGATGGATATCAGTTGCCCATCCGATGGGTATCAGTTGCCCATGCTTTATTTTTTTAAACTTATCAAACACTATAATTTACCTGTTTAAATGTTTATCAGCTATCAACTATACCCAACAAGTAAATCAAATTTTCCCTTAAATATCTAGTCCTGTTACTGTAGAAGTTTTTCACTTCTGATGCACGTGCGCCCGTGACAATTAAAAAAGAAAATTACTCTTAATCTTTTTATTTTAATAAAATTAACAAATAAATCTCTATTTTAAAAATATATATTAATTAATTAAAAATTATATAAATATATTTTTTAAAATTATAAAAATTGCATGATATTCATACTAATACATAAAATGATCAAAAGACTAAAGGTTAATAAACTAAAAATAATAAATTTATTTATTTATTTTTTAAAAAGAAAAGGTCAAAATATTAATTTTGTTAAAATAGAGGGTATGAATATTAATTATTTTAAAAATAATGCTTTACTGATTTTCCAAGTAAGCTTTACTTATTTATTTATTATTAAAGAACATCGAACAACGCCTTGATGGAGCTTTTCCACGAAATTTGATGGATTATCACAGGACTGTTTCTCTTTTTTTCGTTTAGATTTTTCCAGGAAAATATTATTTTAGATATTTAAATTTCATTTCATAAATTAATAATTATTTTATGATACATTAATTTTTATTTCAAAAAATTAAAATAATAAATACTACTTTTGATAAATATATAAAGTTTGCTTCATAATAAAAAAAGATTATGACAAGAAATTATGATTATTATTATTTTTTACTTTTAATAATGCATACTCTTTATTTTAAATATTATTTATATTTTCTAACCGTTTACCTAATGGTCCAAAATAATGAGTTATTAACTAGTAAATTAACACAGAATTATTTAGAGAATGATTAAATTTAATCATGGCCATGAAAAACTAATGAATGGTCCTAATGTGAATAATATTGTGTAAGCAATACTGATTAAGCCAACAATAGGGTGCTGGATTGCTCTAAAAAAGAGGTCCTGGATGACTTAAAATTTAGAATTTTCTTGAACTTCTACAAAAAAGCATTATAGTTCACAAATCTTAGAGACAACATTACTATAAGCAAGGTCAATTTCCTCCTCTGTCATTTCAATTGTTTCGTCACTGTCATAGTCTGCTGCAACTCCAGAGATGGCATTGGATCTTCCATTGCCACCCCTCTCTGTTTCATCAGTCTGTAGCCTTTTCTTCTTCAGCTTTGAATCATCATCAACATTAGTAAGTTCTGCATCGTACATTTGTTTGCACGCCTTAGCCTGTCTGCAGAGATCTTCCTTTGAAAGAGAGGCACCATCTGCAAGTTTAATCAGTTCCTCAACCGCATGAGGAATAACATTCCATTGTTCGGCTATTTTTCGGACATCCTAAGAAGATTTAAGTGAATAATCAATTTAGAAGCAGCATTTGTAGCATTATCCAACAGGAAAATATGGTTAAACCTTCCAGAAAACAGTAGACAAGTTCTCATACAAAATTATAATGATAACTTCTGGCTGGTTCCTCAACAGCAACTGAATGTCAATTATAGGCCATATAAGCAACTGAAGCAGGTGTAATTGGACTTCACAAATCATGTTCCATTATAGCGGAGGAGAACAAAGAATCCTCCATTGCTAGTATGAAGGGCAAAAGAGTCAATAAGCCCAAATCTTCAAATAGTTAAAGTGGGGGACAACACCAAAATGAGGCATACAAGAATTGATGTATGAAGAACTCAACGATAAATTTATGTAAATGATATGCAAAACCTAAGAAAATGATCTGCAAAAGTGAGATGCTTTTAGACATGCTCTCTTATAATTTTCTCTTTCAAAAAGTTGCAAATATTGAAAAAACAAGATGCTAGCAGTATCAAGAACTTAGGAATAAAATCTATGTAAATGAGACTGCAAAAGCTAAGAAAAAGCCAATGATCTGCCAAAAGATAGGTGTTTGCAAAAGTGAGATCCTTCTATATACACTTCCTGATGCTTTCTTCCAAAAAGATTACAAATATGTATGAATCGCAGATAGAAACGGAAGCAAAAGGCAAAATACCTTTCCTAATTGAAGTATACAGCTAATAGTCAATTAACTAGATTTGCTCTAGTTAAGTCTCTCCGCTCACTAATAGCATCTCAAGTACTTTTCATGGAAAGAGAAATAAATTAAAGCAATAATAGCTTCCTGCATCTTTAAAGAGAAACATGGCCTCTATAAGAACCATATACCTGATTCTGTTCAAGGGCATCTATGGCATCTTGTAAACAAATTATGATCCCTCCAGCAGCTATGTCTTTTATTTCACTTGGCTCAGGCTGTTTAAAGAGGAGGAGGAGGAGAGAAAAGAGGGAGGGGAGGGGGACCACAAAAAAAAAGTTTCATACCATAAATAGTGCACATCTCCCACACAATAAAAGCAAGATAATTAGGATTCTACATCTTGTGGGTTGCTTAAAGAACCAATAACAAGAGCGAAAATTTGTAAACAGAAAAAATTGCTGATCATGATGCATAACATGTCAATTGCAGTATATCTTCTCCTCTTCCTTCTTACCTACAGAACTACAGTAAACCATAGCATGCAGCATGAAAAGTCACCAAATAAGATTTATGCGACGGAAAAGACATAGGGTTAACAACACTCAAAAAATGAGTTCACATCCACAGAGTTAGATTCTGGATGATTTTGCCATGTTCATAAGAGTTACTAGCAGAACAACACAATTGAAAGACGGCAATCAACATCATCTGAGAATAGAGAGGAACCAGGGCATCAGACACAGTAAATAAACCATCAGGTGCCACTTACCTTTTCCTCCTGACTCTCCAGCCATGAGATGGTTCTCTTCAGATCATCAATAGCCCATTCCTTCACTTTCGAAGAAGAGAAGTGCTCTTTAGCAAGATTAGAGTCTCTACTCTGCTAACATATCGCACAAGAACAAATCACTATTGGCAGATGTAGGAATTATGGAAAGAGAACGAATATAACTTTTATAAGTATACAAAGATTTAGTATCCTGTGATGAGAGGATGGGATAGTGCCATTGAATAATTTTCCACTATAATGTTGGGAGAAAAATACTAGAACCCATTGGTACACTAATTTATTCAAAATAACCTTTGAGGATGCAGAGGCAGTTGGTTTTGAATGTGATCCTCTTTCAACTTGTTTCTCAGATTTTCTAGGTGAGGATGACTTTTGATCTGCAAGCATTCTTTGTATTCAGAATATCGACTTCTTATCAAGACTAAAAGGGGAGGAAATATTATATATATACTTTAAATTATCAAATGAAAGCACTTTGAATATTGATTACTGGTCAAGAAGCAGATCATCAGATGTGGCTAAGAAAGGATATATTTCTTCAGACCTTGATAAAAGAATGGTATAAATTCACAGATTAATCACTAAACAGTAAATACTCATGACCCCCAGGAACACACAGTGCATCTATTGTCGACATAAATAAAATCAGAAAATTGTAGAGCATGCCAATCCAATTAATGTTTTGGCACTGAGCATTAAGATATGCTCTATAACCTTTCATAGAATTCTTCAGAGCTTCAAAAGGAAAAAAGAAAAGAAAAAATTGATCCACGTGTCAAAGGATGGATAGCATATCTCTTATTCATAAATTTACATGGCTGGCAACATGCACAAAACATAGTAGTACAGTAGTTTTCACTGCACAAAATCCAAAACGTTAAGATTTTATGATAATACCAATTACTAAGCAAATAATCCAATACAACTTATTTAAACATTAGAGTTAGAAATGCATGTATCATCATTTACAACATTCACAACCAATGTCATACCTGAAAAAGCAAAAATGATAATTGGCCTTTGCCCAGGCTGTGAAGGGGGGTCAGGTGTGGCTATGTTTGGTCTTAAATATGACATTGCCAAACAAATAGGTATACGAGGGACAAGGTAAATCCAAGGAATAAATACAGTATGTTAAGAATATTCATTATGTTGGGATAGGTAATAGCACTTTGTATCCAGAGAAGAAAAAAAAAAAAAAGAAGATATATTACCTCTACTACTTTCAAAAGTGACATTGTTTTTGCGCCATGGTTTCCCAACATTCATCAAGTAACTATCTATATCAACAAGCTTCTTCTGATTGTAACAATCTAATATCCATTCCTATGGCAACAAACTAATTAACATCAGATAATCACTAGACATGAGTAGACATTCATAACCAATTGTAACAGCAAGAAAAGCTCAGAATGGTAATTGCCTATAGGGTACATTCACTCACAATATAAATAAGGAACACAACATTGCTAGGACTAAATACAAAGAAAGCAACATGCAGACTTAACCAATCATCTATATTGCAAAAAATCACAAGAAGCTTTGCCTTTTATAATTTTAAAGTAACTCTGAATTTGTCTGCTTCGATAACCAGATTCTTAGATAGTTAAGAATGACAGGAACAATGACAGAAGCCATGCCACTAAAAAACACTTTCTGATGTTCTGTTTTGTCGAAAGAATGTGGAAATGAGGATAACCATTATCACATTTATTTGAATTTGAAAAAGTTTTATTCTATTAGATCTATGCCATCACAATGTTTTTACAAGAATGAAGAAAATTTAAAGTTATGAACAAACCAGCCATAAAAGATACTTTGACTCACACTTAATGAAACCTTCTAACTGACAATCTAAATGGTCTGTCAATTATGTTAAATCTTTCCTTTAAATCCAACTATTTGTAATTTTCCTTGAAGTTCATTTATTTGTGATAACAAGTCCAAAAATGAGAGAGAAACCTTTTTAACAATCGTGCCACAATCTGCCTCAACTTGCCGAAACTTAGGAGTATTTGAATATGCGCAAACCAAGAGTGTGCACTCTGAACTCCAGTCTGGTCTATACTCTGCTCCCATTTCCAGAGCTTGAGACCGCAATGTTGCACGGTCTGGATTAACAAACCCTGACAACACAAATACCACTCCTTCCTGTCCGAATAAAAAGTTCATGCCATAACCATCAAAATATTGAAAAGATAATCAATAAAACATAAGTATTATGTTATACCAACAGTTTGGAAAAGTTCTTTGCAATTGAAGTGGGGCCCCCAGATTTTCTGCCAATGATGGTTCCCTTGGAAGGGCTACTGTTTTTATGTTCTTCGCTTTCCTCATTTTTACCAGATTTAGTTGGCTTCTTTTCACTAGATTTACTCCCATTCTCTCTTGAACTCATCCAAGAAGGAAGATTTCGCTTGTTACCACACTCTATTTGACTTATCTTTGAATTAGACATGTCAAAACACTCCTGAAAAAGGCCTCAAACTAAAAACCTATTCCGGAGATCCACTATTGCTTCAATTAAACCTACAATCCCAGAAATATACTGCATTCAGCAAGTACAATCACCACCTGAATAGACCATTAACAAAGGATTACAGTAATTTTGAACCAAAACTAACAAGTCACAGAAATTAGAATCAAAAGGCAAACTAAATCAAATCCTTCATCGATGATATCAAGATACTGAAATATCCCATCAATCAAGCATTAATCATTAGATATGCTCTTCAAACTTGGAATTTTATGGCAACCAGAAGTCCAAAACAACACAACGTAATTTCAAGTTTCGATGCTAAATTCTACCAATAATAAATGATTATCATGAATTAACAGTAATTTATCTACATAAATGTTTTATTTAAAATAAATTATTTACAAGAAAAGAATTCAATTGAATTCTCACACTACAATTCTATTTTTTTTAAATGAAAATTTTTTTAAGTTTAAAGAATTCTTTAGTTCCCAACATGAGAATTAATTAAAAAAAAAATCAACTGAATTGAATTCTTGCATTTCAAACAAGGGAAAACAATTTGCATTGTCAAGTTGTGGCAAAAATTCTAGCACCCAACCGCCAAGCCACCAACAAGTACAAATTGAAAACTAAACTAAACCATCATACCTGAACTCCTATTAGCTTCTTCTTCTTCTTCTTCTTCTTCTTCTTCTTTCCTTTTATTGTCGCCAACTCCCTAGTCCCAGGTGGCTATGCAATTGTTAATCGAGGAATGCATATAAAGGTTGCCTGGAGAAAAAACGAAGGGAAATATTTCTTTCCTTCCAAGAGCGCGCAGAGTTGTCTTTTTAGCTCGCAACTTTAAAAATATTTTAATTGAAATTGTAGAAACGGACGCAAAGTCGTGGACGTGCCGGAGTGGTTATCGGGCATGACTAGAAATCATGTGGGCTCTGCCCGCGCAGGTTCGAATCCTGCCGTTCACGTTTTCAGTTTTGCTCTGTTTCCAATGATTAATAGACTTTGCGTTTAATCACTTTTATTAGAATTTTGTTAAATTATTCTTAATTTTTATAAAAATGTCTTTATTTTTAATATGAAAATAATTTAATTTTTAAGATTTTATTTAAAATTTTATTTTTTAAATAATTTAGTTTCTAAATTTTTATTTTATTAATAATTTAATTTATACATTTTTAAAATATAAATTTCATTAAATTAAAAATTTTAAATTTAAATTATTAGAATATGAATTAATTACTTTAAGATCATTAAAAATTTAATTAATTATAAAATTATCTATATATTTTATAAATTAATTTTTAAATATTGTAATTATTTATTAATAAGCCTTAAAATTTTATAAAGTTTTATTTATATTATTATTATTTAATAATATATAAATAATTATATATATAATTGATAAATATTTTATATACTATGTTATATTGTTGTGAATAAAAATAAAAAAAATAAATATAAACAGAAATTATTATTAAAATAAAATTTAAATGATAAAATTATTTTAAAATTTAAAATAGAGTTAAAAATATTTTATTATTTTATTAAATTTAATGAGAAATTAACTATAATTCTAATAGTAAAAATTCATTTAAAATGTTAATAACTAAATTATTTAGTTTTAAAATTATATAAATTAATATATAGATTTGACTAATATTAAGGAATAAATTATTAATAAAATAAAATATCAATAACTAAATTATTTTTAAATTAAAAATAGAATTTAAAATTTTTTAATCACTTTTACTAAAATGAATAATAATTTAATTAAAATTATAATGACATGAATTAAGTTATAAATTTTATTAAATTTGACAAAATAAAAATTAAATCGTAAATTTTATCAAATTTCACAAACTGAATTATAATTTACTATAGGTATAAAAAAATTTTCCACCGGTACTAACTCTTTATAATTAAAAAAAAATTCCTTTTGTTGTTGTAGTCATTCTCAAAAATAATAAATCCTTTTTATTTTTTAATAAATTAGCATATTTTACAATGATATAAAAAAAAAAAAGAAATTCACATTAGTAAGTTCTAAATCAAATAATAAAAAATAAAATTATTTCAAATATATAAATACACCAATTATCTCTATGCTTCTGTTTTGATTCAATTTTCTAATTAAATTGAAGAGTCAACTTCTCATGATTTTGATTGAAAAGTGATTTTAATTCGATTTAAAATAAATATAATTTATGTAAATTTAGTATCTAATAAAATTAAATGATAAAAAATTATATAATTAATTTTAATTAATTTAAAATTAAAAAAAAACCAATTATAGGTCATTGAATTAAAGTAATTTAACAGAGAAAAAATTTTAGAATTTTGTTTAAAGAAATTAGTGGCAAACCAAATCAAGCTATTAGATTAAATTTTAAATTTTAGTATGATCTAATTTAAAATTTGGAGAGAAAAAAAATTGACTCAATATAGTTTTAATTTGATTTAAATATATAAATCCTTGACTGATTTTGATATTAAATTTGATGATACCAATATTTGATTTCAAGTGAACTTTAATTAGAGATTTGAATTTTAGAGTTATTATTATTTAAAATGTTTTATTTAATATCACTCTTAGTCTGAATAAAAAAAATTGTGTACTTAAAATAAAAAAATAAAAGAAATATATATATTAATTAAATATTTCACACTTATATAATTAAAAATAATAATTTAATTTATTTTTAATTTTGAATTTAATTATTAAATTTAAATTATAAAATAAAATAAAAATAAATATATTTAATGTAAATATAATAACAGTTTATTTCAATATAATTACAGTTTAAAAGAATAATTTATTTAAGTTAAATGGAAGTTAAAAATAAACTTAAATTGGAGGGGAAAAATCTTGGACACGTGTCTAACGTCCAAAGCACCAAAATTAAACTTCTTCAAGAAAAAAAAAAAAATTCAAAAACCCACTGCGCAGCGGGCACACGGCCTTCCCGCTTGGGCGCTTCCTTTACTCTGTTAGAATTGGTTCTCTCCTGAAGCCCTCTACGGTTTATTGGAAAGGAGCAAATAATACAATGGCGGATCTGGAGGATCCGCTAGAAGGATACAGGGGATTGTCTCTCTTCCCTCGAACATTCGCGTCTCTTCCTAATCCTCCTCAGCCCCTCGACCCCGACGATCCTCATTCCATTCACAATTTCCTCAAATCGCTGGTATTTCCCTCTCTGTATCTGCTTTCTCTTCTCTTTTTTACCTTTGAGCTCAATTTTTAGCGATTGTTCTGTTTCAATTGAAAATTGCATGGAATCCTCATTTTTTTTCATATTTTTTTTAGAGCTCTATACTGTTTTTTTTAAAGATATATATATATATATTTTCTAAGCTATGCTTCATTTTTAGGTCTGTCAGATTGCCCTTCAATGCGATGGACTTTGCGGTTTTAGATGTTTATTTCTTAGTAAAATTGTAGATTTTCACTTCTTTGCTATTTTAGTTTTTCCCCCCTCCATAGGGCTTATTTAGTACTGAGAAATTAGTGCTTTGCTTCAGTTGAAGTGAAAGTGAGTAAAAAATTTCTATTAATTTACCCTAGCATGAATTTCCTTGGATTTTTATAGATTTTTTTTGCTGATAGCTACATTTTTTTTTTTCTGCTTCAGTTATCTCTACTCAGGAAATTTTAGATTTATTGGTTTTGGTTTTGGGGTTTATGTTTAGCTTTACCTAACGTACTGTTCCATGTCCCATGGGATAGTAATTCTATATGGAATTGAATGTTTCTGAGAAATTGAACCCCCTCTTCAGATGTTAATTTATAAGCTCATAGTTTAGGTTTTGATTGGCTGTTAAGAAAATACAATGGAATGGGGAATATTATGCCGATTATCTTCATTATTTGGGAATAATTGAAAAGGCCAGTTTTTCCATTTAACTAAGTTAAAGGATGACAATTGTGAATTGATTTTTCCCCCTAAAATTTTTGCATTTATTAACTTATGCTATGTTTGATTGTCAGCCTGTACGAAATCCTGGTAAGCTTATAGAGCAGGCAAAAACTATTTTAGATAATACTATGGAAGTTCCAAATGCAAAAATGACCAGTGATACAGCATTGGAAGACAAAAATGATGTTGTTGCTGAAAAGGCTGTGAAATATCCCCGGGGACAAAGGCCAGGGTTAGGTCGTAAGCGTCCTCGATTTTCTTTGCTTCCTAATATAAGGTGAAAGCTTATTCACTTGTGAAAATGATAAAATAGAAAGTAAAGTTAATAAAGGTACTGAATATAAGTGAATCATGTCGTTCTTCATTTGACAGTCAACCTACTGTGAATTTGGAACCAACTTTGGACTTTGATAAACTGAAAGACCCAGAGGAATTCTTCTTGGCATACGAAAGGCTTGAAAGTGAGTTGCAATTATTGTTATCTGTAAGAATCCATGTGGCAACCAGTTGTTTGTATCTTAAGACTAGCTTACACTATGTTGTGGTTGTTTTCTAGATGCTAAAAAAGAAATAGCCAAACAGACAGGCCACTCTTTTACAGATTCTGATCAGTACAATGTATTCATGGTCCCGCAGTCTCAACGACCGGGAATTCCAGGGTACGATCATTGTTTTGTTATTGTCTATTTCTGGATTTGCCTTTTTTCTTGTTAGTGTGTGTGTTTATTGAATTTTTAGTTTGGTGAAGCACTTGAACTTTTGAGTTTTGTCTATTGATCCCCTATTTTTCAACAGTGTGCTATTAGGCTTTTGAACTTTCCAATTGAAGGATATGGTCAATCGAGCAATGTAATTTTTAAACCACCACTAACAAATTGTCCTCCTTTTTTTTTAATGAAAAATTGTTAGATAAGTTCTCATTTTTTGTGAATTGGAGAGTTCGTGGGCTCCATAACACAATTAAAAAATAGGAACTCACTAGACAAATATTGAAAAGTTCAAGGGTTTGAAAATGGGTTTTCCTTTAATTTTTTTATCTTCTTAATATCATGTCTTTCCATATCTCAGGAGATCTAGGACAGCAAAATACAAACATCTCTATCCAACCGTGCCCTCCCAAGAAAACTCTGAAGAAGATATTTTCTCGAATTATGGTCCACAACAAGAAAAAGCAAATCCAGACATTGCATACCATCTAACAGAACCAGAAAATGCAGCATCACAACAATTGGAACCAACAAATGATGCATCACAACAAACAGAACCTGCAAGTGTTGCATTGGAAGAAATGGAACTAGCTGGTGAGTGAATGCTGATTCAGGAACATTGTTATAAACCAGTTCTCTTTCTCCCTCGAAGGCTTGGCCTATTAGTTATAAAAGATTGCATTCCTTTACCTGAAAAATGTCTGATAGCATAATTAATTACTTCCAAATAGGTTCAATAGTCAAGACTGAGAAAAGGGTAAATAAACTTCTGGATGAATTGCTTGCTCATGATTATGAAGAGTTAGAAGGGGATGGCGCAATGAATCTGTTGCAGGACCGCTTGCAGATTAAACCTTTTCACATAGAGAAGTTAAACCTTCCTGAGCTGCAGGATATTCAAAGGATTGATTTTAAGGCATCTGGAGTAAACCTGTCAAAGCATAGGAATGTATTATCAGACATAAACAACTTGTTGAAAGGAACAAGAAATATTACTCCAGTGAAGCCGCAAAATGTAGAAAGTTTGGTTCCTAGTTTTGGTTCACCCACTCCACCAAAAAGTCCACTGGCTTTTTTATCATTATTGAATAGACGTATATTTCAGTCAAATCCATCAAGCGATCCATTTTCAACTGTTGATATTGAGCACCCATCAGAAAGAAATGCTTCTCCTGTTGAAAACATCAATAAACATTCTGATCTAGTTGATGTGGAAAAGACTTTGCTCTTTACTGGTGAGTTGAACTCCAATGAAGATGGTCCAATTGTTGATAGGAGTTCAACTGTGGCAACTGGAGACTTTTCCAGTTTTTTTGAGAAACGTTTGAATGAAAATTCTCCTAGACTTACCTCTGGCCATGAGATAGGCCCTGTGGAATCTGGTTTTGAGTTTGAGGATAATAATGCTTGTATGGATGACGAAGTCATAAATGAGAACTTAAGTCAAGCTGATGCTGTTTTAGATCTTCAGGCAAATGGAGCCAATGAAGTGGAAGACATAGTGAGTAATGAAGTGAAGGACATAGTGAGTTTTCTTTTACTTGTTTGCATTTTAATATTTTGCATAATTTTGGAAGTCTTCATCTGGAATGTTATCCTGTGAGGTTCTGCAACATTACAGGTGGAAGATGTGATGCAGGAAGCTGTGGCTTCTGGACAGCTTGATCAAAAAACAGATGACTTTCCTGTGGAAACATCAAACAGCACTCAGGATAATTTTGGTATAGTAATTTCTCTGTGCTTACTAGATGAGATGTTCTGCTTAGATGCAATTTACAAGAAGTTAAATGCCCGAGTAATTTCTCATGGCTGCATGAAATATTTAGATGTAGTAATTTTACTTGGTGGTTTTCACTATTTCCGCATCTTTGCATTTCCATCAATTATTATGTTGCCTCTTCTAGAACATTTAGGTCTGACACCTTCTAATCTAGAGTTGGGAAATTCTTGAGAATGACCTGGCATAATGCATGTTCCTTGTGTTAACCACAATAGTAGAATAAGACTAATATAAACCAACACATAACCTTTCAAGGGGGCAGAATGGCATATATATGTGTGTGTGTGTGTATTAATTGTCACACATACACGCATAAGGAAGGGGGAAAGCTATAGCTTATATGAGCAATCATGTGACACCCCAAAAGCATAAACAAATGGCAATTAGTATGAAAGAAGAGATCTGGAAATGGCAGGGAAATGGCAGGTTTTTCTGTTTGAAGGTTTTCTAATAGAAACTAAATACATAATGAGGTCATCAATTAGTTTTTCTCCCCTGATCAATTTTTTTTTATCATTCACTTGCATAATAAGCAGCAACAACAGGCACTATGAGGGGGTGAAACTACTTGGAGAGTTTCTCAAATTTACATCCCTCATTAGTCTTGATAGACTAGATGCTTGTAAAGAAATTGAACTATCTGATGAGTGGATGCTTATTTAGTAACAAGGTTGCTCAACCCTATATTGATGCTCACTCTTCCCTTTCTCTAGCCTAATACATTCCTTTCACTTGATAAATACCTTATAACAGTTGCATTATTTTCAGATGGTTCATAGTCAAGGCTGAGAATAGGATAATAAACGTTTGATTGCTTTCTCATGTTTATAAAGAACTAGATGAGGGTGTAGCAATCAGTTCATTACATGGAAAGTTGTAGTTCTAAACATTATGCAAAGATAAGAAGTTGAATGTGTATTTGTAAAGTGAACCATGTTGACCTGCTTTAGTTCTCAACAGATTATTAAACACTATTTCTGTAAAATGACATTTTTGGAATTTGGAGATTTATGTTTTTATTGATGAGTTAACAAGCTTCCACCGCAAATTTGTGAGGCTGTACTGGATTAAGATGTGTAGGCACTGTATACTTTGCTCCTGTACTTGGAATTTGATTGTTCTCAACTTTTTCCATTACATGACATTGGTTATTTCAACATCTGCTTTTGTGTTTTATTTTTTCTGGTAGGTGAATCAAATCTTGCAATGGGCAACAAACATGTAGAAGATGGATGTGTTGACGTTCAAGATGGTGCTACAGAACAAATCCAAGAGGCTATTCCAGAACAGCATAATAAGGTTTATATTTCTGTTCATTCTTTATTCAATTTGACATTTGTTGTCTATGTACTTAAAATTTTGGTTGTACATTTGTTGGTGGCATTCATCAAAGTTAGGAATGTTGCATTTCAGTGTGCAAGATGAGGTCTTTAATTAATTAATTACTATTATTATTATTTTACCATTTCTTGCTCTGTTAAGCGATTTGATGTCCTTTATTCTTCTTGTTAAACACATCTGTCATATTTGTCGGTGACATTCATCAAGGTTGGGAATCATATATTTCTGTGAGCAGGATGAGGTCTTTCATTAATTAATTACTATTTTTATTGTTATTTTACCATTGTTTCCTCCGTTAAGGATTTTTATGTCCTTCAGTCTTTTTGTTAAACATCTGTACTATCTATTTTATGTAGACAACTTGCACCACACCTCATTCAAGTTAAAATGTCTAAAAAGAAAATTGAGATATCAAATAATTCCAACTAATGCAAAACATTCCAACTTGAAATTCTCCATTTTAAAAGTCTATAGCAACAGCCATTAGCCAACTTTTACTGCAAGGCAACTGAAGTAAGTGAGAGCTTCCACTTCCACACTGAGTGAAGGCGTGCCCATTTTGTACATGGTATTGCATCTAGTCTGTAGTAGCAGTTACGTAAAACATGCTGTTGTTTTGATACCTGTCACAGATTGTTGACAAGTGGTTGAGGTTATCTCTATTTGCTCTATTAGCTGAAGGCATTGTTTGAACTGATGGAGGTTTTGATATTTAAATGGTTCTTAATTTCTTATATTTGTATTTTTTGTTCTAATCCTGTCTGGCTTTCTAGAAAATGGAATTAAAACAATCCAGATCTTATGTAATCTCCATGAGGGAAATTTGATTTTTAGCTACATGTGGCTAAAATACTATATATATTGTTGTAGTACTTGATGAAAGGACTTCTCCAACTTTAGGAGGTTTCCTTATAATTTCTTTTTATGGCCATAAACATGTCTGCCAGTTTGAGTGTAATATGTGCAACTATGGCATAAATTGTTTTTTCATGCAAGACTGTTATTTATGGTCAAGTAACTCCTTGAGCATGAGAACAATTGAAATGATCAATAGTAGAATAAATTGTTTGGTTGTTTACTGTCACAATTCTGTTGGTTTAATTTCTGAATGGATAGAGATGACATTGTTTGTTAATTATATACGCACACCTTGTCAACAAATTCCTTTTTTGTGCTTTTCATACTCTTTAATCTCTTCCCTAATAATTGATCCCCAACCCCCTCTCTCTTCTCTTACACCATATTGTTCTGTTTTTATCAGCAGAAATTTCAAAAATCTTTTGTGGTATTAATGCAGAAGCAGAGCAAAGCAAAACTAGGTCCACGCAAACGACAACATAATAAAGCTCACTCCAGAAGGCAAGGTCTTGCAGGTGCTTATTGTTGCATCAAGTCTTCCACTCTATATTGTCTTCTTTCTCTGTGTTTCTTCCTAGTTATCATGCTGGAATATTTTGATGTGTTGTTTTCATGTGTTGCCTTGCAATTAAGAACTTATGATGAAAAGTACCATTTCACCTTTAGAGAAACATAGGATTGTCTGATAAACAAACCATGCTGACCTGCTTTATGGTATCAACAGATCATGAACAATGATCTGTAAAATGGCATTATGAAATCTGAAATTGTAAGCATTTAAGATTTGTCAACCATAAGTTTCTAATGTGCTCAGGTAACAGTATTTTGTCATTTGTTGCAGCAGAATATCTTGTGCACTGCAAATTTAATTGTTGTCAATTTGTTATTGATGTGATTTTGTGCCATTTTCATTTCTTTTTCTGCAATGGTTGAAAACCGAGCAGTTGAAGGGTCCACTGAATGTGAGGGCAGCACTGCAGATCAAGTCCAAGATGCTGCTCATGAACAAACCCAAGCTACTTCTCCAGTGCAGCGCAATAAGGTTCATATTTCTTCTTGCTCATTCGATTTGATTTGGTGTTGAGGTCTATATTATTAAGAGTTTTGGTTACATTTTGAGTTGTTGAAATGTACTGAATTTAGGAACATACCAGCAAGATGAGGTCTTTAATTTCTTTACTATATTTTTATCATCTTGTTCTTACTGTAACCGTTGGACCTAATAATTTATTTAGATTTCTCATTTAAATGGGACATGTTGACAAAAAACTCAATGCACCGCTTTCAAATGAAAAGTGGTAACTAGAAATAATAATGTTTTACTTTCTAGATTGAACTTCTCTATATTGCAAGCTTTTGTAAGAAATTGTATCAATCAGATTAAATGTATTTCCAGGTAACTGAATTCTGCCAAAAAGAGGTTACATATCGAATAATGTTGCCCTGTGTAACCTCTGCTGTTAGCTGTCATTAACTCATGTAGATGTTGATTGGCATGCACAAATTATAAATGATTGAAGTCTTTACTATATGATCCATTAGCTGAAGGCATGATCTCAACTGAGTGCAGTTTAATGTTTAGATAAATTTTAAATGTCTTGATCAATCTTAATTCTGTCTGGCTTTCCATAAAACTGGAATGAGAGCATTCGAGAGCTTGTCAAATCTCTCTGTGACTATAATAGATGTAGGACATCTGTTATCATATTGAGAATTTGAGATGGTTTCTTTTATGTTCAGGTAACTTAAAGCTTATAACAAAAGAAATAATGATTAGTACAAGAAACTTAGGTTTAGGAATTATGAGCTGTTATTGTAAGCTTCTCTTTCATATGGTCATATATGGTTCTGTGTGAAATTTGTGGCTATTGTCTTTTGTGCAGCAGAAGGAAATCAAAGCAAAACCACAAACAAGCAAAGAACACAAGAGTAAAATTCTGTCTAAGAGGCAAAGCCTTGCAGGTTCTTACTATTTCTTTAACTTTACAACATTTACTGTGTTGTTGCCACCACTGCTACATGCAACTGTATGTTTGTGTTTCAAAGCTATTGAGTTGGAAGACTTTATCAATGCTTTTGTAGGTTGTGGGATGTCATGGGAAACTGGAGTAAGAAGAAGCACCAGGATCAGGTCAAGACCTTTGGAGTATTGGAAAGGGGAAAGATTTTTATATGGGCGCATTCATACGAGTGAGTACTTTCTTCTGTGGATTTATCAACACAAGTAATTTTATTGAGTATGATTATGTGTAATATTTACTTGGACTGCTTTGAAATCTTTCTACTCCAATCTTTTAGATATTGGTTTTCTTTGGCATTGTAAATGGATCAATGATGGAATGGACCTTTTGCTTCTATTTCCCATATAAGTACACATGTAACTGAGATGTTTGAAGATGTGTGCCCTGCTGTTGTTAATCTTTTCAGATGAAAGCTTTTATCAAAACCTGTGATAAAATAATTTTAACGATTGATTCTAAGTGGAATTACTTAATAATAAACTCATAGTATCTTTTGAGACGCCTTAAATTTTGAGACGCATGTGCTTGTGCCCCAAAATTTTTTATGAATTTCATTTGTAAACGCTTTTGTATAGAACCATTATGGATGTTCTTCTGTGATTAAGTTCCCCGAATATTCGAAAGTTTAATTGAATTGTATCTTTGTTGCAGGTTTGGCAACTATAATTGGGATAAAATACGAGTCTCCACAAAAAGATAATGGAAAACCCACTATGAAGGTGAAATCTTTTGTCTCTGATGATTACAAGGATTTGGTTGAACAAGCTGCTCTGTATTGAGATGAGTAATATTGTTGTGTTTATGGACTGAGTGGACTACGTGAATGTGCAACAACCGATTGTCCTTTCCATGAAGTTGTAGCTACATTTCCCAGCAGTAATTTGCATGCTCAGCTATCTGAATCTGTTGTAACTCCCTCACTCGACTGGATGTTCATGATGTGGGTGTTCGAAGATCGTTTCTTTCACACATCTTGTGCGTTTGGTGTACTAACAAAATGTTTCGTTTCATAGACCCATCCTAAAGCAGCAAAGTTGAACAAGATTTGTGACATCTAATCTGATAATATGTAAAGTTGGTACTCTATCCGGGTGTGTTTCTACTTTTGCATGTGAAATAATTGTGAGTTAAATATATTTGCTATTGTTATTTTGGTCATTATTATTGTTTTCAAATTTCTCCGCGAACTACAATTATTACTACCTCCACAATGGTTCCTTGTATTATAAAAGTTCTGGTGTTGCAATCATATATTAAAACATTGAATCCTTGCGAAACATGGGCTAAAAACAACTTGTCTTGAATCTTTTTCTCTGGTGAAATCCTTAGAGAAGGCTTTTGTTTGCTTTATTAACAGATGTGATGTTTACACGCTAATAAACTGTGGGGAACACAAACCATGTCCAACAAAGAGTTTAAATTGCAATCTGAAATAATCTTTCTACAGTGGGAGGTGTTCATCCCATTGGACTTGCTGCTACTCATGTCTGCATGTAAATGAAGACTTCTTTCACGCCATACCCTCACAAAATGGCTTGTTCTGGCTTTGCCTAATGCCTGCCAGGGACTTGGGTTTATTGACGTGCTATTCCATTTATCTCAGAAATTTGACCGGTCTCTCTCTCTCTCTCTCTCTCTCTCTGTGTGGCGATGACTTTTTTATTTTTTCTTTGTCAAGACGATGTGACTCTTTGGTTATCCGTAAATTGCGGTATCTTACCTCTTGAATCTAGATCAGTGCAAGTCTCTCCAACTCTCTTCCACATTTGCTTACCCACTTGCACTTTTTGAGAGAAGGAATCACTTGTGGGTCAAGAAAAGAAGCCAATTACTTTGCTTGGCCATGACTTCCAAATTAGAAAGTTATCGGTTTCTTCCCCTTTGAAATCACTCAGTGCGCTAGTGTTCAAAGTATATACATTTCTCTTACGATTATATAAGGTTCACAAATTATTTTTAAGGATGTAATTCAAGAATTTATAAAAGAAGATTTAGTGTGAGTGTACTAAGGATATGTTTATTTTATGAAAAATAATTCATATATAAAAAATATTTATAAAATGTATTTTATCATAAAAAATATTTTTCATTATTCGATTATCATGTTAAATTAATGATATATATTAATTTTACATATATATAAGTATTTTTAAATTTCAATAAGATTATCAAAATCTAGAAAATAAAAAATAACTTCTTCTTTTAAAAAAATAAATTATTTTCCTTAAAAATTATTTAATTTTCTCTTTGATTAAAAAAAAAATTTTATTGATTAATTTTCTTTGAGTATTTCAAACGCCGAAAAATGCTGAAAATATTTTTATTTTTTATAAAATAAACAGAATTTAAATTCATCTAAAAAAGATCAGAAACTTTTGTCCTGAAAATAGGATGGGAACGCGTCTACAAGTTTCCAAAGGTGACGATTTAATTAAAAGAATAATTTGGAAGACATTAATTAATGGCATCTTGAATCCTCAATGAAGAAGCAGCCATATGAATTGAAAATGTCAAGTTGCATTTTCTTCCCCCTTTTGCACTCCACGGCAATGCTTAGCCGCAGCCATATGACGTTTGATCTCGTCTTCTACACCCATGAATAGCCAAGCCATTTACACAGAAATTTTATGTAACGTTTTTATAAAGTTAAGAAAAACAGTAGTTAGGGTTTCAACTTGTAAAATTTTTCATTGTGAAACAAATGTCTAGCCGCAGATCAGACAATAGGGCAAAATTTCCATGATCTGCGGCTTTGCTGTCTGAATCCGGCCGTCTGCTTATGTTAAAAATGTAATTATATTTTTATTGAAATTAAAATTATAGATAAAAACAAAATTTGAGTAATTGGCTTGGAGAGGTTTAGGCATACACCTCATCACTAATGTCATTAAAAATTTTTCAAGGTTTTATTTTCCACATTATATTACTAATCAATTTCCATGGAATCTTCTAATCCTCTTGTCTTTTGCTTTTGTAATAATTCTCCTCTTCAAACCCTAATTTTTTTTTTCTTTTATAAATTGGGATGGAAATTTTTCCCACTGAATTCTTTCTTACGCCAATACAATACTATATTTAATTAATAAGTGGACCGACTTTCATATTTCGATTTGAATTTGATTAATATATTAGATGGAATGGCAACAATTGTCAAGTAGTTGAAGGGTTATCGTAAAAGAAAAAAACATAAAGAGGAAACGGACAAAAAAAAAATTCAAAACTTTATATATTTTTATAATTTAATTTTTTTTAAATAATTACACTCTCAATTATTGGAGTAATGTAATTATACATTGTGGTTAATTACACCATTAGAAATTAATAAAATTACACCTCAGTTATCAACGTCGTTTAACAATTATATCTGATTATTTTGTAAATTTGAAGGATTAATATAGCTAGGGTGACAATTCTATTAATTTTTACAGGCGTGATTAATATATGAAGATATCGATCATTCAACTTTATGAATATTTTTATAAAAATTAATGAATTTTAATTTATTTTTTAACATTCATTAAATTTTAATTTAGCTTGTAAAAGTTATTATGATTGAAAATTAAAAATTTTCAAGTTAATGTGCTGACATATTAGCTATTTTATAAATAAAATTATCTTATTTTATTAGTTTTTTAAAATAAAATGAAAATAAGATGCAAATAAAATCATCTTATTTTATTAGTTTCTTATTTTCATTTTGTTTTAAAATCATCTTATTTTATTTTACAAATAAAATCATTTTATTTAATTAATTTCTTATTTTCATTTTGTTTTAAGAAACTAATAAAATAAGAAGCATAAAACGTATTCAGCTACTCTTGCCTCATCATCGAATCCCTTACTTTCCTCTGTTTTTTCTCTATTAGCAATCACTAGTTAGATAATTTTATTTGTAAAATAATTGATAAGTCAACAGATTAATCTAAAAGCCTTTAATTTCAAGTTATATTGACTTTTATAAAATCAAATTGAAATTTAATAAATTTTTAAAATATATATATATTAAAATTTAATGATTCTTATAAAAATATTCATAAAATTAAATAATCGCGTATAATAATTATCAGATTAATAGCAGTAGTTAAAAAAAAAAAAAGTTAAAGTGAAATTCAAAACTTTTGAAAATTTTTTTGACCATTATATAAAAATAAGTTGAAGGGGTAAAAGCCCATATTAAATTCCAAATACAGTTTCAATTTGATTTGATTGTATTATTATTTTTTTCTCCAGAATGAAACTGTTGAAAGCTTCTATGACAGTTATAGAAGAAATCTTCTATTTGAAATTTCCCAGTCTTCAGTTTTACTTACCAATAACATATACAGTGTTGGTTTAGGAATTCTTGAAAAATATATAAATATTATTGTGGTTGAAAATCATTCCTTTGCTATCTTTTCAAATAATTTTCTTTTACAGGCAGAAGAATCCATCTCTTGTCAAAAGTATACAGTTCTTGTTCAAAAAGATAAAGATATACGCAGGACAACACGTTTTATTTGAATTCCAGCTTTTACACACCTCAAACCCAATTGAGAAGATCGTTCCACGTGTCACGATGACGTGAAAAGTATGTATATGTGGTTTATATGTAATCCTCCAGCTTAAGAAGTGTATCATGTGCTAGTACTGAGTGTGTTTAACATTGGATTTTAAAGGTTGATATTACTTTTTTAAATAAAAGTGTAATTTTAGATGTTATTAAAAAAATAATTTAAAAAAAGTTATGTTATTATTTTAATATTTTTATTATTAAAATTAATTAAATTTAATTTTTAATTATTTTTTAATATTCTTTAATTAATGTATTTAAAAACGTAATTTCCTCAAATGGGCCTTAAATTGCATGCATGTGAAAGGAAGAGGTTGTGTTTGACTGGAAGCTAAGCTTTCATAAATGAAGTAATGAACCTCAACTGGGTGGCGGTGGAGAGAATGAAAAATGTAAACCATTTGGTTGAATTGTTAAATCATGCAACCAATTGCAAACAACCAATTATTAATTGCCCTTCATTAAAATTTGGGTCCATGTTGCTGTGTTAACTTAGGTCCGTGTTGCTGTCTAGACTCTCTTTTTTATCTTAAAAAGAAAAAGGAGTTCAGTTCATTTTGATACTTGTGAAAGTTGCTCACTGCCACCCCTTTCCAGCGACACAACACGGCTTATAAGCCCCACCCTTCCTTACATGTTAAGCCGACCAACTTCATGTGCACAAATTAGTTTTTATTTTTATTTTTATTTATTTTTTAAAAAATAAATGAATTATATAAAAATATTTATATAGAATAAAAATAAAAAAAATTATTTTATTATATTTAAATAAATACTATTTTTCAATACTTTCAGTATATCTAATAATTAGCTCATAATCTATTTACCTTAGTTTACCTTACATGTATAAGTATATATAGTTGGCAAAAATAATTTTTATGAGTATTTAATAAAAAGAAAAATTATCAAAATTTATAATTATGGTAATATGTATATATATATATATAGCACACTAAGCTTTCCCTTAAAGTCATTGCATGGCACTTTTCTAATATTAATTTTCATCAATTTTATAATTGTAATTATATAAAATATTAATAAATATTTATTAAATATATTTAATAAATAAAAATTATGTATTTATATATTATATTCATTAGTAAATTATATTATATTATGACACTTTTCTTATAAAATAATTTCGATCATTAACAAAAGATGAACTTTTTTATGAAAAGAAATTTTGTTTAAAATTTTTTTTCCAATTATTTTAATTTTTAAAATAAAATTTCAAGAAATTTTTTTTAAATATTTTAAATAAACAACATTTCTAAAAAACTATGAAAAAAAATATTTTAAAAATCTCCTAAAAAATTACTTTTTTAAATAATTTTTTGAAAAAACAAAAAGGAAAATTTTTGAAGAAAGATATTTAAGTGATAATTCTAAAACATTATATTAAAATTGACTGATGTAACACAAATGATCTGATTAATTGAAACAGTGAAATTTAAATTAATTTTGTAAAGAAAGTTATTTTTAATTGAATACACCAAAATGAAGTAAAAAGTGTACTACTAAATTCGGTGAAAATTATTTAAATTAAATTAATTAAGAAAAAATTAAATAAAAATAATTTAATAATAATAATAATAATTTATTATTTAAAAAGTTAAATCAAGTAAAAAATAAAATATAAATTATAATTAATATATTAAATAAAAAAAATAAAAATGATATATTCTCGGGTATTTCTAGTGGTGAGCAGATTTCGGTTTAAATAGAAAAATTGAAATGAATCAAGTCAATTCGGTTCAATCGGTTTGGTTTTAAAATTCAATCGGTTTGATTTGATTTATAATTTTTGATAATTTTAATTAATCAGTTCGGATTGATTATTTTCATAAAAAACTAAAAAAAAATCAAACTGAATCGAACCCTAAGATTTTTTAGTTTTGATTTCTAATTTTTTTATTTTTATATTTTTATTATTGAGATTTAATATTAAAAATATAAAATTTTATAAAATTTAATTTAATCGATTTAAAATTAAATCAAAATTTATCGATTTGATTTAATTTAATTTTTTTTATTAATCAGTTTAATTTAATTTTTAAAATTTTTTAATTTTAAATTTTAATTTTATCAATTTGATTCGGTTCAAAATCGAATAGTTTACACCCGTCAAGTACTCTGAAAGCGTAACGTGATATCAATGCGCAAACTTAAGGCACCATTCAAGGATAAAGCTCATACAAATTGTAGATCAACTTTAATTCTAGCCAATCAGGCTATTTCCGTGTCAAACTCCAACTTCCTTGTTCCTGATCTCAAACTTTGTGAAACATTCATCTTTCTCCTGTATCAATAATAATAATGAATGGGTGCCATCGAGAATTAGTTTAGTTGATAAATTTTAATAAATATTTTAATTAAATTAAAATTTTAGATTTTATTAATTATTTACTTTAATAAACGATTTGGGAAATATTCATATATTTATTATTATTTTACATCAAAAAAACAAAGTTCACATGATCATAATGAATATTGACAAATTTATAATGATAATGTCTGATTGTTATGTCAATAAAACGGGATAAGGATAAAAATATTTTTACTTTTTTGTTAAAAAAAAGATAAGGATATAATAATGCAGAGAGATCGTCAAAGGCTCATGCTGTGACACGTGTAAGCAGATAAAGTGGCATTGCACATGACAATCCCAAAACTGCCAAATGCCAGGATACTGTTTTTCAAACTTGCAGCGCTCGTCGATTGTCGATTTCACTCTCGCATTAAAATAATCTAATTTATATTTACAAAAAAGTAATTTATTTAAAACAAATTAATAATTTTATTTATCGCCAAATAATCCAAAAATCATATATTTTTAATTAATCCTTTTAAGTAAATTTACTTTTTATAGGAGAATGAATATCAAATTTTATATCGGTCACAGTTCAAGGAATTTTATTTATTGCAAAATTAAATAAATTTCCTTTATTAAGAGAGAATTTTATATAGTATAAAAATATATTAATAAAATTTAATTTAATAATATTAAAATAATTTATAAATTAATTATTAAAAATTTAGAGTTCTCACTCTCTTCGCGCTACTTTATTACTTTTACTAATTCCAAAATTAAGAAAAAGTCCACTACAGTATCAAACGATCCAAATTAGGAATCTTCCACAACAGATAATTTCCATTGCAAAAAAAAAGAAAAAAGAAATAAAAATAAACCCATATTATATTTTATATATATATATATATATATATATATATATATATATATATATATATAAAAAGAAATTAGAGGGAATAAGAAAATCCTTTAAATTGCAAACTAACAACAGATTGTTTCTTAATTCCAACGGCCTATCAGCCTGTCTTTATTGGTTTACCACCCCCAGGTTTCCAGAACCCCACCATTAACAGAGCTTATCTTCAATAACAGTCTGTAACTGTTCTCTCTCTATATAAAGAAAACCCCTGAAATCTCTGCTTTCCATAAACCCTTCTTTAAAACGATCTCCCTGAATCTCGATTCAAAATCAATTATTTCTTTCTCTTTTTTTTTTTTCATGGAGCTGATTCCTGGTCTCCCTGATGATGTCGCTCGTGATTGTCTTGTTCGTGTCATGTACAAGCAGTTCTCCACCGTTGTATCGGTCTGCAAAGGCTGGAGAACTCAGCTTGAGTTGCCGGAATTTCACCGGCGCAGGAAAGATACTTGTAATATTCAGAAGCTTGTTGTTATGGCTCAAGCTCGAGTTGAACCAAAGGAAGGTTCCAAGGTTGTGAAATATCGGATTACCCCGGTTTATCGCCTTACTCTTCTTGAGCTGGATACTGGTGATTGGTGTGAATTGCCTCCAATTCCTGGGTTTTCCGATTGCTTGCCGTTGTTTTGCCAGGTGATGAGTGTTGGGTCTGATATTGTTGTTTTGGGTGGGCTGGATCCGGTGACTTGGGAAGTTTCCCCTTCAGTTTTTGTTTTCAATTTTGTTTCGGCTACGTGGCGTCGTGGGTCGGATATGCCAGGTGTTCGGCGATCTTTTTTCGGGTGTGCATCTGATTCTGATCGGACGGTGTTTGTCGTTGGTGGACATGATGGTGAGAAAAATGCACTGAGATCTGGACTGGCATATGACGTGGCAAAAGATGACTGGAATGCATTGCCTGACATGGCAAGAGAACGAGACGAGTGTAAGGCAGTTTTCCACGGTGGCAAGCTCCAGGTTATTGGAGGATATTGCACTGAAATGCAAGGCAGATTCGAGAGAGATGCTGAGGTGTTTGATGTCGCCGCGTGGAAATGGAGTCATATTCAAGAGAGTTTCTTAGAAGCTGCCATTTGTCCTAGAACATGTACAAGTGGTGATGATGCGCTATACATGTGTCATGGTGGTAATGTGTTGGCATTGAAAGGCACCATGTGGCAAGCAGTTTCCAAGCTTCCAAGTGATATGTGCAACATTGCTTATGTGGGAACATGGCAAGGCAAGTTATTAGTGATTGGGTCTGCAGGATTTGGTGAGCCCCACGTGGCACATGTGTTGGATTTGAAGGAATACAGGTGGACAAAAATGGAAACAATTGAGCAGTACTCTGGTCATGTTCAAGCAGGTTGCTACCTGGAGATTTAATACTAGCCTGGAGTACAGAAGTGTACCTAAATTAAAACGCAGGACGTGTGTTTTGGAGTTGTAAATACAAGAGTATTTCCGTTCCAATGTAATGCAAGATTTTGTTTGCTGGCTTAATATCACTCGCTTAATAGATTCAGTTTTGAATTTTCATCCATCCAATCTCAAATCATAGCACACAAACAAGTCTTTCTTATTGGGCTTTATGCTTGATTCTTCTGTCTCCTCAGATTTTCTTAATCTGGCTGCTTAATTGCTAATTAATCAACAGCCAGTATGGATTATAAATTCAAGCTCTGGTGGCTTTGGTTCAGCACACTGGATTGAGTGTCAAAGTTGCACTTTCCAATCCTTCCAGTGGGCAAGAAATTTGTGAGGCGGTCATTTTCCTTGTGCCCTTTCATGCGTCGATTGCTATTGGTTTCTGGCTATCCAAAACTTACCTTTTCGTTGATGTTTTAAGAGAGGTTTCTCACTTTCTCTTAATATCGTCGTCATTATCATTATTATTACTATTATTATATATTTATTTAATAGAAATAAATAAAAAGATTAATAAGTTACATGATACCTTTAAAAATAGAAAAAATAAAAAAAAAAACTTAAATTACCTTAGTTTGCATTATTATGGATAATGATATTTTGTATTATAGTTATTAAATTCAAACTGAATTAGTCAATTGGATTAGTGAATTAGTCTTGTTAAGCCATTAAATTGATGTGATTTGATTGACCTAATCAATTCAAATAATAAATATAATAAATATTTTTTATTTAGTGTTAATAAAAAGAGTTGAACTCAAAACTTTATAAATTGTCTTTAAAATTAAAATAAAAAAAAACTAACTTGATAATAATGTGTTAATAATTTCAATATATATATATGATTCTATAATATTATAATAAATTTAATAAATTAATTTTTTTTATTTATTTTTTACCATCTACTTAATATTTCAAAATATTAAAAAATAATTATATATTTATAAACAGTTTTTATATAATATATTACTTCAATACTTTTATATAAAATTTAAAAATATTATTAAACCATCAACTCATTTAATGGAAAAATACTTTGTGCTGAATTTTTCTACACATGGGCCTGTGGCCCTTGGAAATCTTTAGAATCATTTGGCACGTGGTTTAGAAGGTCTTTTTTCTCTTTGGGATGTCCCTTTCTCGATTTCTTGCTTGATGGATCCATGTCAATTAATGCTTTCCCATTTTAATTTCCATTTTCCAACCAATAATGTCCATCCCAATTCATGTGAACTATTGACTTAAAGACAGCAATATAGTTAAAATCTATAACATGACATAAATATAATTTTCATTATTTTAAATATAAAGAAAGAAAGAAGGAAATTATTCATGAATTTATTAAAAATAAATAAATTTCAAATTAAATCAATAATAGTGAAATACGAGGATAATGGGTTCTGTAGGCAATTAAAATTCCAAAAAATTAGCACTCGAAAACACCACACATCTATTTCATGCGGTTCATTTTGATGGAATACAAGCAAGAATAATATGTACACCAAATAAACTTCAGTGCTCCAAATTCAAAGTAAAATGGCTACAGCTTCTAATCAATAGAGAAACAATGCGTTTCTTGAGAATACAATTTTGTATTCATACTCACAGCTTCCTTCAAATTGAAACCAATTAAAGAATGAGTCCATGTAGTTGTTATTTGACTCTCATGCACTTGTAGAGAACCTCTACAAATTTCTTGTACAAGTGCCGCTTCAAATACATTCTCTCTACCTTTTTCCTTCCCTTCATCCCCATTTGCTGTCTTAAAAATGGATTTTTTAGCAAATATTGGAGGTTTTGTGCAAGGATATGAGTTCCTGGACGCCCAACTGGGTGAAGAAGTCCTGTTACATTGTGCTCAACGATTTCTTTTGTGCCTCCAGCATCTGTTCCAAGCACCTGCAACATAAATGGATAAGTAATCAAATTATTAAGACTTCTCTTCTTGCACTTTTTAATCCATGAAGGAAAAACACATGAAACACATGCAGTGTAAACTTAAATGGTATCAGCGTCACCATTACTCAAATCTATTTAAGGACAGTATTGATGTGTTAATGGTTCTCAACAACAAGACACCGTCAGCCATTAGTAAGACGACAGTAATAAGCACTAATGTGTGTTAGGAAGTGAATACCGGAAGACCAAATGCCATTGCTTCAATTGTCACTCTCCCAAAGGTTTCTCCGAGCCCCTGTGAATGAACCCACAAATTATTACATGCTTTATGATAGCACAAAATGATCTTGTAGATCAGTAATAAGCATATCTTGATTCAAAAACGAACTCAATTGTGACTGAACTAGACAATTAACTAGCATCAGAAATACCAATGGATCAATTGATAGATATTACCTTGTTTCATAAATTTGATTGTTTCCAAATCTCATACATAGCAATATTACTACTATAATAATAAGAAGACAGCCTCAGATAATACTTGGAAATAATCAACTTCAGAAAGGCAGTTGAAGCATCGCTATTTGATTCTAGACTTTTCAGTAATTTCACATGGTATCAATAATAAAATAATCCATAATATGTATTCAAGGCCAATGACAAACAACATTTTCACTTTATGAACAAAATTAGCTGCTATAGTACTGTTATACGAAAAAATGAGCACATATAATGCTGAACTTTTTGGGATAAAGGTTTAGTTGAGTTGAATTGAGTTATATAATGCTGAACTTTAATGTGGTTAAATCTTCGAAGGAAATTTTGAACAGAACAGAACCTAAGATGCCATAGTGAAGTTCTCAGGATTAAGCATTGCTAAGCATAATGCACAAAAATTCACCACGAGACACAATCCTCAGAATTTTGAGTTTTTTTAATATGGAAAACGTGAGGGGTTGCACATGCAGACAAAAATCAATAGAAGGCTGTGAATTTGGACTACCTGAGAATTTATAACATAAATATCTGCTGCAGAGTAAAGTGAAGCAACACGTGTAGTTGCTGGAGTCCAAATCACTGACTTCGACAAGTTTGAATGCTCAGACACATATCTCAACATTTCTTTAACATAAAGCACCTTATTACTCTTAGAACCAACAGAACCAATAAGAACTTTAAGATGCTGTTCTTGTGCTCCTTCAAGATTAGACAAAACTTTCCTTCTTTTCCGCCTTCTGTTCAAGAGACGGGATAGCTGTGACCCTTTCTTATTAGGTTCATTTGATGAGATAGAGGACTTGCTGGACTGGCTATCTGAAAATTTATCAGTATCTCTTGACTCCTGTAACAAGGCTCTTATGTGATGTTTCGCAGCTAAGGTGGATCGGTCACCATCCATAACCACTGCAGTTCTTATTTTTTGCAATGGTTCTTTCTCAATCAACAGCTGCGCTGATTCAAGTAGTAAGAGTTGACCCTTCCCAGCGTTTATACTGCTGAGAGACATTACAAGCACATCATTATCTGTCAATCCCATCTCTTTTCTAACAGAATCTCGTAGCAACCTCCCCTTCTCCAGCATCTTCTCAGGGCTAGAAGATGGAGTATTTAGTGAACATGGAATACCAGCTACAAAAGCTAGTTCATCATTAATAGAAAGTTGAACAATTGCAGGTGGAGATCTCAACTTAACCTTTTCTTCCTCACACCAAGATAGCCATTGTTTGGTCTGAGATTCAGAAAGAAAAACCAGCATCTTCACTCGGTCAAGGACAATTTTTGACCGATCAAAGTACTCTCGTCGATTTTCCATAATCCACCAAGCAATTTGACTTCCGCCAGCTGGGAAATGAGCAATATATTGATCTGAAACCAAAAATAGCATTTAAGGTTATAGCAACTTCTGTATTTGCTAAAATTTTCAACACTGACATAGAAAAACTAGACCAGCTTCCCTAGCTTAGTTTCAGAAACAATCACACCAATGGTAAAGACCAGCTTTTGTTTCTTAGCAGCAGAAATTAATTATACAAGAAAAAAAAAATAGATTTATAATCTTGGCTTTCAGAAGAAAGACTGGAATAAGCTGTACAAGAAAAGTGTTCGATAAGGCACATACAGTAAGCACAGTGAAAACTAACATATGAATCAGAATAATCACACCGTCAGATTCCAGACTTGCCATATTTCCACATAGAAGTTCTAGAGAAACTGAGCTAACAAGTTATAGTGCACTGCCTTGGCAGCTTGTCAGGACAAGCAAATCTATTTCAACAGTAAACAGGCTTAATCATTCCCTCATTTTGAACAACATTTGTTACATTATACAATTGTAGCACTCCATCTCTACCATGACAGTTACTGTGTCCAATCAAACACAAATAAGTACAATCTATTTAACTTGCTAATACAATTATAGAATGCTGAAAAGAAGACACCCAACAGAACACAGGAAATATCTGAATCATCCAAATCATATGCATATGCGATTCAATTCTTTGATAGGCAACACAGTGTACAGTATAATTCCACCTCTCTTTTCATAAGCCATAAAAGATCATGTTTGCATAAACAATGATGGTACATCTAATTAACTCAGTCAAATACAGTAGGGGGAATGAAGGAGGCATAAGGAATATACTTTCTTTACACTGAATATAATTCAATTCCTATGTACTCTGAAATTATTGAAGTTAAACTCAACCATCATCAGCGAAAGGAAAAAAATGTACAAAAATATAACATAAAAATACTTGGTACTCATTCTGCTAATATTTACCATGGGCACAATGCACAGGCCTATTATCAAAAGATTTTAGTTGAAAGGAGAAAACATTATATCCTGCACTGGTCAGTAGCAGTTAAAATAACCTGCAACTAGCAATGAAGACATCACAAACTTTTATTTCATCGTGCAAGAGTGTTCTGCTCCATGGCCTCCAAAATCTTGATGTCAAACAATATTCAAGTAGCACTGCCACCGACTGCCAACAACACCACACCCCCCCCCCCCCCCTCCAACCCTATTTTCCCCTTCCTTTCCCAAAAGAAAAAACCCCAATTTTTTTGTTTTAAAAAAAAATGTAATAAGCGTAAGTAATGTCTTTCCTAATCCTAAGAACAATCAGAACAAATGGTAGCAAAGGGGGCTCTTACCTATCCATGATGCACAGACTGCAGATCCTGCAATCACAAGATCTGCCTTCATGGCAGTTTTGAAGCTAAGGTCAGCTCTATCCTCAAGCACTTTGATCCCTCTCCTGGCAAGCTCTGGCATCAAACCACCCTTTTTGCTAAGAACTACAGCAGAAACTGTGGCTCCACAGCTCAGAAACTCTGTTGCCAACTCCATCATTGAAAGTGGAGCCCCAGTCATTGAGAGCTCATGGAATATCAATACAAATTTCCTAGACCATACAAGACGTGCAAAATTCCCTTTCCTGTCACAGGTTCCTGTTCGCTTCTCAGGACTCCATTCCAAAACTCTATCCTCTGATGACCCAAATGGGCCAACAAGAAAACCATAAGAAGTATTCTTCTGGGGGATGTCTGGTTCCTGTACCTCTACATCATTGCTTCCAGCCTCTATTGTTGTCTTTTGTTTGCGACGTGCTTTACTGCGCAACCTGCGCCCTGCCCTCTTACTCCTCTTCCTTGAAGAAGAAACTTTATTATGCTTAGAAGAAACTTTGTTCCCACTCTTGGCCAAAACAACACCTATCCTTCTATGCTCTTCTATCTGAATCTTGTTAGTCCCATTATTTACGGCCATAGAACTATCATTGGCAAGCAAATCTTGTCGCGTATTCTGTTCAGTGTCTGGAATTCCACTCCTAGTTTTACCTCCAAACCCCAGAAATTCCTCCTTGTTATCACCATGAGCCCACCTTGATTGTACATAAAACCCAAGGTAAGCCCACAGAGTAATCAGAAGTAACCAGTACACTAATCGATTGCTTCGAAACCACTGCACACTGCCTCCAACACTTCTACCCTCTCTTCGTGGAGTTCGGCTGGAATGCAATCTCCGAAACGTTGGAGAGTTATTAGGAGTTGATCTCCCTGACAATGTGGACTTCATGTTGCCTCCTGGCCTTAATGATGATTGCCTAACAACTTTTACATGCAAATCCCCTCTGTTTATTACTTCCTCCATTTACTCTTTCAACTATATCACAACAGAAAAAATATCAACCCACATTGCATGTGAGATATTTATTACCCAAATCAGCAAGAACTACCCCCTCTTCAGATTTACCTGAAAGAAGAAATTAGTAAGTCTATATTTTCATCGTATAGAAACAATACATGAAAATGTAAGTATAAACCTTTATTTTCTTTATGAAAAAATACGAGGACATTTTCTCACATTTTCTGTCATTTTTCAACATTTTATGTCATTTTTCTCAGCAACCAAGCTGAAGTCTAAGTAATGGAGAACTACATTGAAAGAGAAGAAACCAAAAGCTATGAAACGGTCTGCCTGGCTGCTGACAAAATATGGAAAAACACCACTTGTTTGAGTGAAATGATAGCCATATAATGTCTAAATCAATAAATTCAAGAATCTCAGTTCCTTTTCTTTCCTATGTTTGTTCTGCAACCAAAGAAATCTTAAGGTATCAAAGAACTCAGCATTCCTAGTTAATTCTGAAGACAAAGAGCTCGGTGGATTTTACCACAGAAAATCTCCTCAGTTTCTTCCCTTTCCACACACTTTATCAGAAACTAAAAGCCGCCATAAGAACAAACTATAAAGAAAATATGGGGATAAAGAAACATTTCTGGATTAGTTAAACTTTATTAGAAATTTAGAATATTGAATTATCGTCAAAGTTCCTTCGTTAGCTCCGATCCCATAAAAGCATTTTATAACTCAGTTCTTTCATTCAATTACCTACATTTTCTCAGCAACCAAACTGAGCTTGTAGAAACCCAAAAGAGTTCCAGCAACTCAAGATACTCAACAAGAAAACGAATCTTCAATCTTTGACATCTTTCACTTTCTTTTCCCAAATTTAAGAATAACTCTAAGCTCAATGTATCAAACCCTAAGATGAACAAATTTCTTAAGAAATAGACATTAGAACTATTAATGCCAAAGATTTAATAAAAAACTAAGTTAACGCAGAAGCTGAAAGAGACAGTCAAAGAAAAAAGAAATTACTTTCGATCTTTTGAGTTAGAATCTGAAGATTTCAGTTCTTGATTCTTCTTTGACGAGCTTTCAGAAAGAAAGAGAGAGAGAGAGAGAGAGAGAGAGAGAGAGAGAAAGAAGTGCTTGCAGAATTAAAGGAGAGCCTGATAGATTTTTGGGAGGGATGTCTAAAATACGTATATTTTGCCAAAGACGGACCGAACGTGCCGCCAACACGTGTAATTCGGAAAATTGGCTACGGTAGCCCGCAGCTCTGCTACGTAGGTCATCGTGTTATTTGCACTCGTGGCAGATTCAGATTTGCCGTACCTTATTTTTGGAATCAAAATGGAAGGATTTTCTACAGTGTTATTACTGGTCCCACTGTGCTTGTCGGCGCGTCACACGGTTCGATCTTGGCCGCTGATCTGTTGAGATTATGACGTAGATAGAACACCGTGTGTCAATGATACTGTTGATAGCCCATTTGTATATTTACATAAACCGATAGAGTGCACCTATGTTATTTTAGAGTTGTTTTGGCATACGGCCTGTTTTAATTAATAAAAGAGGAATCGTTTTGGATAAGGTTAAATTATTGAATGCTAACCTCATCCAAGCATTGGGAATGGTCTATTCAGTGGTGCTAATTAAATACCTTTGATTATATTAAGAAAAAAAAAAAATATATATATATATATAGATTTTATATCTCTAATTAAATTATATATAAAAATCGTTTAGTATTTTTTCTCTAACAGAACTTTATATAAGGTATGATTTAAATTTATAAATGTAGAACCATATATTATCTAATTAAATTAAATATGATTTATACTTAATTATTGCAATATATGCTTCAATTTATAAATATTATATACTATTTAATATCTAATTAAATTACAAGGAGCAATTTTATAGATAATTAGGATATATTATAGTGCAATGTATTAATTATATGAAGCAAGTGTATGCATAACTAATATAATAATAATATATGATTCAATTCATAAATATAGAGCCACATACTATCTAATTAAATAAAATATAATTTATAATTCATTACCACAATACATGCTTTAATTTATGAATGCAATATAATATTTAATCTCTAATTGAATTATAAAAAAGCAATTTTATATAGAATTAGCATGCATTATTGTGACACCCCTTACATATCTACAGTATAGCCGACTAAAATATGTCACACCGTGTATCGGAACATCCTATTTTTATTTCAATTATTTTTTATTTTTTTATTTATTTATTTTTTTCATAGTTATGAGGTATAATTTGTTAAATATCATTCATTTAAGTCATTTATTGAAACATAAATTTATTTGAGGTTCCGTAAATTTTATAGAAAATCCAGCAGAGTACCGGCTAAAAATGGAGAAAACAATTATTCGGAACCTGTGAAAAACACTTCCAATATGTTTTCAATCATTCCCAAACTCCATTTCATCAACAAAGTCTCAATATTTTTCAACAACAATTCTATTTCTCATTCATTCATTCCTCGTGATATTCATATACAAGTCATAAATAAATACTCAATTTTTCATTCATAAGCACAATTTTTATTTTTACATTAATACCAAAATACATTACATAAGTCTCAATTACACATGAGAAGATAAAAGTTAATTACAATATACCAAAATGAAACATAGTGTCCTACCAATGCACTGAAGATGGTGAGGTGACACGGACACTATGCAGAGCTGCAGATGGTCTCACCCAGTCTGTGGTCTATTGGGCTCTCTATCGGTCTCTCCAGAACCTACACGTGGCAAAAAGTAACGCGCTAAGCAATAATTCTTAGTGGTGCTAATAACAGAATAAAAAGAAATAAAAGGAAATAAATATGCAGCGAATGTATTGATGTCTCATTGTTGACAAATTTTCAATAAGTATTTATAATCTTACTTATTTTGTACTTGTTATATTCATTATTTCATTAAATTTATCCACTTTCATTTTTGGTTGCCCAAGTAACCTATACTGGATGACTGGACTGGATAAACGAGTAAACTGGCACTGGGTATCAAGTACCTCAGGCCGTTACACCATCGATCACATATGTATCTCCCGGCATGCAACAGAACAACTAATAAGCTGTAATAACATTAGGCACAAGGCCAAGTATCATCACAATATCAGAATGGCTAAAAGCCATAAAATCACAGAATGGCATAATGCCATGTGCAGTACTACTAACTAAACTCTATTGACATGCCAACCTATCCAAACCAATCTTGCTAGGTGTACTAGGGCATGTTACACTTTTAAAATTTTCAATTCTTGAAATTTAAGTTTAGGTGTTACTATTAATTTCATTAGTCAACTAAAATGTTGACTTTTGCATAGATAATAGGTACATTGGTTCTAATACTCCCAACATACCACATTTTGCATTCTAAAGTTGTTGGTATTGGTTGCCAATACCATTTCTAACCTTAGTGTTAGTTATTCACAATTTTCAAATTTCAAGCATTATATTTACTGTTCCATTGGTCACTTGTACAGTGGGAATTTGGCAAAGTTGTCTTCATGAAAGTTGTTCCTTATTATGTCTAGTTATATTTCTTTTTTTTTAATCACTCCATTTGGAATTTTGTAGCTCAAGTTATGGCCTAAATACCATAACTGGCCAGATTGCAAATTTCCAGAATTTTCTGGATAGAACCAAATCTACAGTGTTTTGTGCACTGACTGCAGGTCAATTTTTGAACATGTTATGATCAAAATTTGGATTTGGTTTCTTCATGAAAGTTGTAGGTCTATGTCTCAGCTTTCTGCTGGTGAAATTTCAGGTCAATTAGACCTTTCTACACTGAGTTATGACCAAATGAATAGATACTGTTCATTTGGTCATTTTGCCCAAACAGAATGCAAGTTACTCGGATTAGGACAATTTTGTGGTCAACTTGATTTGGTTTTCTGGGCAGGGTTTCTTCACCAAAGTTGTGCCATTATGTGTCTAGTTTCATATCCAATTGGCCTTGTATCAATTGAACCTTTACAACTCCATTTATAGTTGCCCAAACCTGCTGGACTCACACTTAGTCCTGCTGGTTACCAAGGGCAGCACACCTCATTTCAACTCCAACACCCTTACTCACTTCAATTCCTTCTCACACACATTCAAATGGTCACTAATTGACCATTACAAGGTTAACATACCATTGTATGAGCAAACCCTAATGGTGTTCAAATGTCCAATTTTTCATGTTCATACATGCATAATCTTTGCATTTCACTTACACAACTATGTTCAATCACTCATTTAATACCAAGGGCTACTCATCATCACTTTGCTATCAAGCAAAGTCACCAAACCTTAACCAACCCTAGCTGCCGAAATTTGCAGGGTGCACACACACATATGTTTATTTTATTTTCTTATAATTCCTACACAATTCATGCTATTAAACATGAACTAAACCAAAAATGGTAAGAGTTGGACACTAACCTTGTTGAAGCTGAATTTCAAGTTAATCAAACTTGCTTTTTCCTTCCTCTTTTGACTGCCTAGATGATGTCCAAGTTGCAAGATCAAATTTTTGTGAAGCTAAGTAGTGGTTTCAGGTGAGATTTAGTGAGTTATGAAGCTTGGTGAGCGTTCATGGAGGAAATGGCTATGGAGGAGAGGGAGACGACTAGGTTGGTTTGGAGAAGGCTGATGACTTTTTTTTTTCCCTTTATCTTCTTTTATTACTTAAGTTAGTGGTTTTTAATCTCATTTTCTTTTCTTTTCTTATCTACTCATTTTCAATTTAATTTTTAGCAATATTTATTTACATTTTATGTCATAATAATTATTTAATTAACTGGACAAGTCGACAAAAAATTAACTCTGAAGGTGAAATAACCAAAATGCCCTCCGTTTGGCTTAACAGACTAAAATTGTCTGTACCGATTGAAAAATTTTTCTAAACATTTTCTTAGCATTCTAATGCCATAGAACCCTCAATGACTCTTCTCTGGAGTCCCAAAAATTATTTTATGAATTTTCCCCCGAGTCTAGGGCTCCTAGTTGCGAGAACCGCAACTTCCCACTGGGTTACCCTTCACTAAGGCACCGGCTCATTTAACTTGATTGTATTTTATTTTTAAAATTTTTCCTAAATTTTTCTTATTAATATTTGAGTTAATTATGGTTACTTACTTTAATTTAAATATTTTTCCAGACGTTCTAGCTATCCGGGCCGACACTAATCACCGAAACAGTAGAATGTATGAAATTACCACAGTAAGGGTGTTACAATTATGGTGCAACATATTAATTATATGAAGCAAATGTATGCATAGTTAATTATTTATAACATATGGTTTTAATTCATAAATGTAGAGTCATATACTATCTAATTGAATTAAATAAAATTTATAATTCATTATTGCAATATATGCTTCAATTTATAAATGTCATATGCTATTTAATCTCAAATTGAATTATAAAAAGCAATTTTATATTGAATTAGTATAAATTACAGTACAATATATTAATTATATAAAGTTAATATATGTATAACTAATATAATCATACGATAGGATTCATTTTATATCTATAATTAAAATATGATTAGATATTTTATATCTCTTATTTGAATTGTGTGTAAAAGTTGTATACTATTTATTAGCGTATTTATTAGGGATTAGTATAATTCGATTTAAATTGAAGTAACTGATCGAAAACCGATTAAAAATTTTGGTTCAATTTATTAAGTCATTTGATTTGATTCGATTTTTAGAGAAATAATTTACAAAAAAAAAAAATCTAACCGAATCAAAATATATTAAATTTACAAGTCAATAAGACAAACATGCTATCTCACAAAACTTAACCTAATGCTTCTCTTCTCTGTTCATTTACTTTCTTCTCTTTTCTGCATAAACCATAACCGCCATCTCCTTCTCTCTTTCCTCTCCTTTCTTTTTTGGCTAATAGAGCAAGATTTTTATGTTAAAATCATGACCTATTTAAGACAAGACAACATGAAAAAATCCGGTTCTTGTTAAGAGTTTTGCTCTTGTTCGATAAATCATGACCCATTGTTTTTTTTTTTTTTTCATTTATTGAATATATCAATGAATCTACTTGATAAATTCAACTATATGGTGCGATATCAAAAATTTTTTATTTCACATACTACTTTAAAGATATAGTAATATGAAAAAGGACAAAATTATTTCAAGCTCAAACATATCAAACCAATTGAATGCATACCCTACCATTTTATAAAATTTGAATATATATATTAAATTTTAACATATAAAATAATAATAAATGTATTCTTAATAATTTTAATTACATTCTTAATAATTATTATTTTTATTGTTATTGTTAATAAAATTTAATATGTATTGGATGTCCGCTAATGCAGCTAATTTTTCACTTGGTTTTTTTTTCTTGGATTAAGATTTGGATGGACTTGTAATAAAATAATATTTAATTAGATATTCTAATCCTAATAATAATTTATATTAATTATAAAATTAATATTTTATTTTATTAATATTAATTAATAAACATCATCCGTTTTTATTTTTCTATCTTATTTGCCTTTATGGATGATGCGAAATTACAAGTTAAAATGATAGGGAAGCAAGTTTACTAATGCTCAAACTTTTCAGAAAATGAAAAGCTAGTATAAAAAACGTAATTTGCATATTTGTTCTTAGATTATATTTACTTGATATGAATAGATGATGAGTGCTGGAATATATTAGTTCAACACTAATAGCCATTGAATATAGCTCTATAATCAAAATATAAACTGACTTTCAAATTCCATCTTTCAAAAGTTACCCCTGTTCACAATAGAGGGCATTCATGTCATTACATAATAGCAATTATTTAATTAATTTCTTATTAATGTAATTAAGATGTGAAAATACCATTCTAACCCCCTTATCCGGATGAGTTGATCCGCAATGCATCATTGATTGAATTTATAGGTCACAAACACCTCAGAAAGCTCCAAATTCAAACTAACATCTGCGACTGCCCATCTTCCCTCAACAGGCGACACCAGACTGCTTAAACAGATGCTGAGGCATAGCAAAAATAATCAAGTTCCTGTCTTTCAATCAAACTCAAGTAAAATATTAATATGGCACAGAAAATTTATTGCCTCAATTTCTTCATAACATGAACAAGAGTACCACATAAATCATACCCCATTCCATAACTTTAAAAAGCATCTGTAAACACAATACATGTCCACTGAACAAATAAATTCTCTACCCTGCCGTATTTCAGCAAGTAGGCTGTCATCTAAATAAAAATCCCACATTAAAAGGTACTCTTGAAACCAGACTCAACCACAAAGTTAAGGTCATCAAAGCCGGATGGAAAACTCACACACCATCCACTAATATAAATAGGAAAACTCAACGTCACCGACCAAATAGCTTCTGCACAATAGTTCTTGTTCTTTTTCAAATTTTTTAGTATATAGTTTTTGACGAAGCCCACATACATTTCTCTCAAGCTTCACTGAAAAACCAAAGCACAAGAAAACCTGAAAATAACAAAAACATTGGCAGAATATCAGTTTGTCCAACTTTCCTTCAGAAACCAACACATCAAAGGGATCTTTCTCTGATGTTCATACCTCACATTTAAACAAGAAACTACCACCTGTCAAGCCACAATTATGTTCTCAAATTGACTGCAGCATGAGCAGGTGTTTGTTACGTATAACTGCAACATTCAAACAGCAAATGAGTTGGTGTTTGACCAAATAACGAATAAAGGTGCATTGCATTTGATCAAATACTAATAGAGTTTCAGGTTTCCAGTTTCTCCTAACTATTAAAATATAACAAAATTAAATTTAAACAGCATCAAATTCCTCAAGGAACATGATCCTGGTAAAACAATTAAAATGAAAAAAAAAATGAAAAGGGATATTTCCTTAAAATGGTCAAGAGGCCAAAATGTAGTTACCTAAAATATCCAGGAACATAATGCGGCCCAAAGCACTCCAGAACAAAAGCTGGAGAACAAAAAGGGCCTGATCAAGGGCCTGCATCACCACAAAACCACAACTAAGGATCTTGAAAACTTCAATTAACATGAAATCTTGATTGAGCTGAACTTAACCTTTATCTGCTTATTCAAATATGGTCCTTCTTATCTAAGTACTTGGACTTGGCTGCTTAAAATCCATCTCTGAGTATCTACAAATAGAAAAAGGAAATAATTCAAAAAATTAACTAGGTAAATAATACTGACAGAAATAAAAAGGGGCAAGTCCCCTTGGCAAGAGCACATAAAGTTCCACTTGCCTGCGAGGCTTTTGTCTTTGCCCAAACTCATCATTCACAAGTTCTGCAGGAGAAGACAAATTAGTTTCCCTATAAGAATATAATAAACATGTTGTGAACTAAGTCAACAAGATTGAAGTACAAAAGCATAAAAAGAAAGACACTATCTAACCGGGTGTCTGAGAAGTAAGTTTCCATTCATTATTGGACTTGTTAGTATTGTTGTTATCTTTGCTGCACCAAAAAAAAATAAAAAAATTAAAAACCATCAAGCTTGGACAAATAATATGTCAATAAAGCCTCAACTTCAGCCAGGACTAGCATGCCAACTTTCAGAGGCAAATAAAAAAAATTAACACGTCCCATGGAGAAGCCATGGAAATTAAATATGCTCATAATTGATGGTGTAATAGAGCAAAAAGAGGAAAAAGTATCAGGATATAATAGGTCAAAAATGAAAGTGGTGTAATAGGGTTTCATAATTGACAACTGGCTCAAGGGCTGGTAATATATGTATGTATGCATGCATGCGCATCTACCTATCTCATATCATGATTAAGCTTAGAGGACAAACAGTAAAAATACCAGTGATGATACACTTCAAGCAGAGCATTATTGAACAGTATTCATACCAATGAACCATAAAGGCAATAGATGATTGAAACATTCTATATAAACAACACGAACAACAGCATACTAACCTCGAAGAACCCACAGAAGATGTCTGTCCGGATGGGCGAGCATGATAAGCCCCATCAACAGCAATATAAGGTGAACAATAAGTAGCCCCTAAAGCACCCGCAGCACCAGCCAAAACTGGTAGCCTAAATATCATAAATATCACCACCGTTATTATCATTTAGACAGGAAAAGAAAGTGCTTGAGTAAAAAAAACTGTAAGGGATTTTACTAAGCAATCACATCCACCATATGATCATTCTTATCTAGATATTAACTTCTTTGCAAGACTGGTATCTAAATGGATATCATGCAAGCAACTACAACTTTAAAGAAAGTAAAAAGGAAGTTTGAAAAGATGAATTATAATAAGTCAGATTATGCCAATGGAAAAAATGAATACACAAAAAGCATCAATTGGTTACTTGTAAATGAAAAAAGAGATCACTTTTATTGAGCATAAAAGATTTTAAGGAAAAGCCAGAATCCCTAAATAGAATAGTGTACTAGCTGAAAGGGAAAAAAATTATTATACCATGTCATTTCAGAATTTCCTAAACCAAGTTGAGGTTGAGCAACATATCCAGGAAACGCCATGCCAACAGCAGGAACTCCAATACCACCAGGATGCTGACCCCCAAATTGCATAACTGCATGCCAATCACTCATGATCAGAAATGATCCAAAGCACAAATATTATACTCAAAATTTTTAGTTTCTTAAATAACACAGGCACAAATACAGTTATCAGCAAGCTATGGCAAAGCTCTTTCCTACACCTTAAAACAAAAATGCAAAGGGAAAGCTTTAAACAATTTATAAAACAAAAAGAAGATCTTGAATAATCTAATGAACTGTAATAAAAACAAAGAAGAAAATCTTGTACCAAATATACAAAACAAATGCACTAACCTGAATGTACAACATAAGTGGAAGCTCTAACTTTCCAATATTTTAGAATTCTCTAATTCAACTAAACAGGAAAAATGTGATCCATAAACTATACCTGGCAAGAAGGCTGGAGTTGCAGGGAAGTTCTGATCACCATGACCAACACCCATATTCCCTGAGGCTCCCATAACCTGCGCCCCACCATACATAAAAGAGCCTCTTCCACTCCCTTGAATGCTTCCCTTTCCCTTTCCAACCAATGCACTTCTAGATTTACTTGTTTCTGAATTAGTTTCTGATTCTCCAGAATCATAAGAATTTATTGACAAAGCTGTTTTTGGTGGTGAAGAAGCTTGAGATCCACTACCAGGACGCTGTCCCAACTGCTGACCAGGAGCTTGAACAGAAGGTTGGGCACGATTTTGGACAGTACTCCGCTGAACAGAATGGGGCTGTGTTGGAGATGAGACTCTGTTGACTTGATTTTGCACAGGGGCTGACTGATAAGTCATCTGACTTGAAATAGTTACACCCCTTCCTTGATTTCTGGATTGAGAGGATTGCATGCTATTGACCAATGAAGATCCAGGTGACATTTGAATAGTGTTCAAGGACTTACCAGCTGTTGAAGGAACAGAATCATCAACATAAAGTTTGTCGATTCCAACAGAATCAGCTATATTCTTCCCCTGAATCAATGCACTGGTTTGCTGCATTGAAAAACTTTCATCAATACGAATATTCCTGCTTGTACTTCCAGCTTGTACTTCCCTTTTCTGAGTCAAAGGGATATCTTTATTTGAAGATCCAGAAGGATAAAAAGGAGGAGAAGCAGAACTCAAGCTTGAATGTTTTCTAGCAGGAGGCACTTGACCAGATTCTTTATTTGGTGTTGGTGTAAAAACTCTACTGGAGTTACCATGTGAAGTTCTATCAAATGACTTCTCAGGCTGTTTGTTTTGTGCTGGAGGTGCCTGGCTGCTGGTCTTCCATGTAGGTTCATACTTTCTTGGCCCCCTCCCCCTCACACCTATAGGTGCCTGGTTCTGATTGTTCCCATTGCTGAATGTCTTTGATTTGTTCCTTCGTGCAAATACACGGTCTGGAGCTCGAATTTTCCCACCACGACCTCGAAAATTACCTTTAGAACCCCTCCTTCCCTGATGTTATTTTCAAGGAAAGCCTAAGAATGAGAGAAGAAATGGGAGAGAATAATACACACACACACACACACACACACACATGTATATGTTCACCTGTTCATAACGCCTTTCCGGCAAATTCATCTCCTCAAACTTGTCATGCCCCCATTTCTTGTCGTCTTTGGACTCCCACAACTTCCTTCCACCATATGTTCGCCTAAACCAAGTATGATGTTGATTTTAAAAATACTTGTTTAATAAATGGACAGATAGCAGGTAATATGAGAGGGAAACATTAGCACCGTGGCCACATGGAAAGCGAAGCATAACATTAAAAATTAACTTGACAAAGCAATGACACAACAGCTAGATGTAAACAACATTTCAACCCATTTTTGTCACTTATTTTTTTTTTATCCATACCAAGTCAGAAAAGTATCCACCACAATAGTGTTTTATCTCAAACCATCAAATACAACAAAAGCATGCAAAGGGATCAAGAAAACCATAACCCTATTGCAGTTCCAATGCAAAAACCTGACTGCGACATAAATGCATATATTTAGGCCTGCACATATAAATGTAACAGTATTGCTAACAAAATTCATGGAATATAAGAAATATTAATTGTGCACATTCAGATTCAACCTGCATGAAGTCGTCCACAATATAAAAAATAAAAGTAAAATAAAAAAAAAAGCGCACTGCTTAACCAAAAAAATCTGTATTTTCTCCTCAAATGCAGAATGGAAACCTGATATCCCACTAGAACTATTTATTGATTCAATGAAGAGATACACGTGAACTAATTTATCAAGAAAATGCTTAAAATTTAAAGATAATAGCAATTGAAAGAGGATATTTAAACATTGATACGCCAAGAACACAACCTCCACAAGCCATCTACACTTGAAAAGGCAAACTAGGTGGACATGCTCACGCACAGGAAAAAACACTTCAAACTTCTTTTTCTTTATTAAAATCCACGCAGCACTTAATTTGGAACAGAAGCCTTACAAACCCATTGGTTAACCATAGCATGATATCTCCCTCAAAAACAAAAACCATTCCATGATATCTGATTGTAAGACAATTCTTTTTTTCCCCTACATTCTAACTATCCTCATTCAAAGCCATAGCAGGGAAATTTGGAAATAGATCTCAGGTTTTACGCTTATATTTGCAAATTTAATACATGCTATAATCACCAGAAAACGTTCCCTTCGAATTATCCCAACAAAAAAGAAATAATTTAGAGATTAATACCAAATAGGATCAGGTCCTACACTGATATTTGCAAATGTTGGGGAATGTCAGTTCACAATGAAACTTAAAATTAGCCACCCCAAGCATAACGCCTATATTTATCTAAAAACACAAACTATATCAGCGTGGGAAAAAAATAAGAATCTTTCCAACCAAAATCTTCTACTGAAAAACCAAACTCATGTTTATACCTGTGTCGACCACCAGCATTGTCCCTAAACCGATCGTCATGCATGTAAAAAGCCCCAGCAGTGGGTACTGCAAACGGTTCGTTCTCCTTTTTCCCCTCTTCGTCCTCCTCCTCTTCCTCCACATGATTCTCCACAGCTTTTATCTCTAACCCCTCCTCCACCTTCCTCCCCTCTACTTCCTTTTCCTTACCCTCCACTCCACCATCACCTCCTCCTCTCCTCTCATTTCCTTCTTTCCCTTCCTCAAACCCATCAATTTCATCTTCCTCTTCCTCATCCTCATAAGCTTCTTCATCTTCATAAACCTCTTCTTCAACATCTTCCCCTTCTAATTCCTCTTCATCATCATCGTATTCTGCTGCCCCACCCTGGCCATCGCATTCGTCAGAATGAATGGGGGCCCTCCGATCCATTCTGGGCTTCTCTTCCCCTTCGCCTTCCTCATCGTCACTTGCCGCTTCACGCCTTCTCATCCCCAGAAGGCGCTTTTCCTCCTCAGGATCGCTCTCATATTCAACGTCCTCTTCGCCCACCTTCGCCATTAAAACCAAACCTAGAATAAAACTTTTACTCTAAAAAAGCCAATTTAGAGACAATTTAGAACTAATCAAAACCAGCCTAAGCCCTGAAACTCCAAAAAAATTTCTTAGAGACCAAACACCAATGGTAGAAGCTGCAAGTCAATTCTCAAACGGAAAAAAATCCCCCAACAGACACAAATTATTGAAGACCTTATGCAATCAGACGCCCCAAAAAGCTTAAATTTCTCACTAGCCAAAAAAGCCAAATTAAGAAATTCAGGTCAATGAAAACCCTAATAGTTCAATTTCTCAAATAAACCAAACACCAATTCGAGATAATGAGAAGAAATCGAAACCCCTAAAAGCATAAACTTCATTCAATTACTGAGTTATGCACGCTTCTGGATCTAGCAGTCCAGATTTGCGCAAACCCTAATGAGAGACGGAGAACTTTGAGATTTTTGTGTTTGCGTCATAAATATAAGAAAACGAGGGAAAGGAAAGAGAAAGAAAACTTATCCTATAAGAGATTTTCAAGGAGAAGGAAAGTCTATTACTTTAGGAATGAGGGTATTTGAGGAATTAAACAGTTAAAAGTGAGGGTAATTTAGGAAATTAAGATTTCCACTTGTTTTTTGATTGGCTAGGTCATGGACGACACGTGAAATGGGTAGTAGCTGTTACGTTGGATCCTAACACGTAAGACGTGCTGACGTTGCAAGTCACATGTATGTAAGTTCTGTTACTCAAAAGAGAATCTTGAATCTAAACTGTAGAGTTGAGGCCAACGGGCGTTGCCACGATTGTATGCAATTTCAGGTCGTGCGAAATCGATTAATTTAATTTTAAATTAAATAAAAAAATAAAATACAATTTAAGGAAAATTAAATAAAATCTAAATCCTAAATTTATTGTCAATATTCATCAACTAAATACTAAATTTGCATAAATCCACAAACACGAGTTCAAATGCTCATATAGCTGAGGCGACCATCGAGACGCAATATAGGACCGAGGAGTGAGGGTGCGGTGATATTGAGAACCAAAAGGTTATTAGCGACCAACAAGGGCCAAGCATTGAAAAAAAGTGAAGACTCAAATAAGGGAAGCAAGATGAAAAGCGGGACAATCAAAGATGTAATTATTGAGGAATGAAAGCAAAATAAAAACGGATGCAAAAGATGATGCAAAGAAGAGGTCAGAGGGGCTCGAAGAAAATTAAATTTTTGTAATTTAGGATCGGTTTTTTTTTTCTAAATACAATATTGCATTAAAAATATCTAAACGCGGGATGTTACAATCTAAACTAGATGAATACCTGAAGAAAAAGAGAAGCCCATACTGAAAGTTGGCAATAAGCCCAACTCAAACAACTCAAACCCATCTAAAATTTGACCTACAATACAAACTCATCATCAATCTAGAACACTAAAATTACAAGGAAGATCATGAAAATGATAATAAGCATGTTACCATTGACCATCTAAGGTTGCCAACCACCAAAAATGCTAAGTAGAGACCAAAGTCAATACTATTCACAAACAACACAATGTGCTATCATACTTGCCCAACATTGCACAATAAATCAATCACTTTTCCCTCTTTTTATAATAGAGAGAAAGTTTCTCTCAACTTAAGTTTTATTTGTTCTTGGTTTGCTCGGGCTCACCAAGTTTCTTCTTGGGTAGGGGAAGACTTTTGATTTTTGTTCTCGAGCCTAGTTATGTGGGACAGCCCTCCCCCAACTTAGTTAGTTTATAAATGGGTTTTGTGTTATTTGTGTTTGGATCGGTTTGTATGCAAGTTTGTGCTTCGATGATGGCCCATCTATTCAAATACCTAGTGCACTTGGTTTATTTTGCTTATACTGGATAGATTGGTGATAGTAGAAGACTAGGCGATGTTGTTAGGGAGTTTCAATTATATGTGTTTCTGTTACTATGTGTCTTTTTGGTTCAAATGAGTTTGCTCTATACATTAAGAGGGCTTCATTTGCTATGTTTATTTTGCACCTCTGAAATATTCTTTTACATTATAACTGGGAAGGTCATCCTATTTGAATTATAAGTGCTTGAGAGTTCTGTGATAAAACTCTCTTAACAATGTACATTTGAGCATTGTGCCTTTGTTGAGGAAACTGGGAGGTCAACTCTGCTTAGTGGGTTAAATGGCTTAGTGCATAAATAATTTTAGAACTTCAAGATTTTTGGAACAAAAGCAAAATGAATAAAGGTGAACTAAAGTAAAATGAGTAAAGGTGTTTTTCTTAAATGGTATTATAGAATCTAGAAAAGTTGTCTCATTTACCCTTGATTTGGGATGAGGTTTTATAATGTAATAAACTCAACTCAACTCAACTCAACTAAGCCTTTATCCCAAAAATTTGGAGTCGACTATATAGATTCTTTTTCTTCACTCTAAACGATTTTGGATTAAATGCTCATAAATGTATAATGCTTCTATGTCATATTGTACTACTTTATTCTAAGTCAGTTTAGGTTTATCCCTTCTTTTTTTTATATCTTCTAACCTAATGTGTTCTTATTGTCTAACTGGAGCTTCTGTATGTCTACACTTCACATGACCAAACCACCTCAATCTCCCTTCTCTCAACTTATCCTTAATTGGCACCACTCCTATCTTTTATCCAATACTCTCATTATAGAATTTATCTAGTTTAGTATGGCTACTCATCCACCTTAACATTCTCATCTCCGCAACTCTTATCTTAGACACATACGACTCCTTTAGTGCCCAATACTCACTACCATATAACATGGCCGGTTGTATGGCTTGTGACACCCCTTACCCGACTACAGTGTAGCCGAACAAGTTATGCCACTCAGTGTGCCGAGCACTCTATTTTATCTTAATTCATTTTTATTCTTCCTTTTGAATATAGCTTGTGAAATATAATTTATTTAAGCCATTTATCGAAATTATAATTTATTTGAGGTTCCGAAAATTTTAAAGAAAATCCGGCGGAGTACCGGCTAAAAATGGAGAAAACCGTTCTTCGGAACCTGTTAAAAACACTTCCAATATTCACATTCAATCATTTCCAAACTCCAATATCAAAATCTCATCAATATTTCTCAATTTCAGTTCTCAACATTTGTTAACCATTCATTTCTCAATCATTCATCCATCTCATATGATACCATGCATATATCATAGATAAACATTCACTTTTCCATTTACAACCACACTTTACCTTATTTACATGAATATCAAAATATATTACATAAGTTCAAATACATATGAGAAAATAAAATCAATTACAAAATACCAAAATGACATCTAGCGTCCTACCAATGCATGCATCGACAAGTGAGGTGACATACACTATGCAGAATCGTGGAACTGCCTTACCGAACTGCGTGGTCATCGCCCTCTGTCAATCTTTCGCACTACGCGTTGCAAAAGCGACGCGCTAAGCATAAAGCTTAGTGGTGCAAATAATAAAATAGAAACAAATAATATGCAAATAAAAATCATAATTTCTTAGCCATTGTGTTCATAAGAACTGAATAATTACCAACTTAATGTTTAGTCGAGGGCTAATTACGTTTTATGATATTAACTTCTTCATGCATTTTGTTTATTTATTTTCTTCATGACCTTGAGTTTCTTTGTATTATATCGTAATCATTCCTGAAACTTAATTTTCGTATTTTCTTTAACAATCAGTTCAATTACAGTTATACTTTTCCATGCCCAAGTAACCTATACAAATTGACCGGACTGGATAAACGGGTAAACTAGCACCAGGTACCTCGGGCCGTCACACCATCGGTCACAATGTGTCTCCCGGTGTGAAAACAGAATGGCTAATAAGCCATATAATCAATAATGCATAAAGCCAAGTAAAACATCATAATCATAATAGCCATATGCAATCACATCACAGAATGGCAATGAAGCCATATATCATACGCAGTACTGCTATCAGAACCCTATTGGCATGCCAACCTATCCAAACCAATCACATTAGGCCTACTAGGGCATTTGATACTTTTGAATTCTTCAATTAATTTGAATTTCAAGTTTTTATGTCACTATTCATTTCAATAGTCAACAAAAAGTTGACTTTTGCATAGAACATAGGTGCATTGGTTTTAACACTCCCAATGTACCCCATTTTGCATTTAAAACTTGTTAGTTTTGGTCACTTTCTCAAAGCTTAGATCATTTTGGCAAAATTGTCAATTTTTGGTTTTGGTGTCACTATTCACCTCATTGGTCAACAAAAATGTTGACTTTTGGATAGAAAATATGTACATTGACTTTGGCACTCCCAATATACCACATTTGGCATTCAAAACTTGTTGGCATTAAGTGTTAATACCATTTCTAAGTTTAAACCAACACAAGCAGAATTTTTAGTTTTGGTGAGTCAACTTCACTGTTCCATTGGACACTGTTACTGTTAGAATTTGAAGAAATGTAAAACATAAAAGTTGTTCCTTATTTTGTCTAGTTGAATTTCCTTTTTTGAATCACTCCATTTGGAGTTTTGTAGCTCCAGATATGGCCCAAAAACCCAAGCTGTCCGGATATGCATTCTGCTGAAAATTACCATATCTACAGTGCATGAACAGTGACTGGAACCACTTGTTTGGATGGGTTCTGGCCATAATTTGGGGTAGGTTCCTTCATGAAAGTTGTTTGTCTATGTCTTAACTTGTTGCTGTAAAAATTTCAGGTCAATTGACCAAATCTACAGTAAGTTATGGCCAAATGAACAGTTACTGTTCATTTGGTCAATTCTGCAGAGGCAGTTTCAGGGTTCCGGATTGGGGCCAAGTTTTGGTCCTCTTGCTTTGGTCTTTTGGGCATGGTTTCTTCAGCAAAAATGTGCCATTATAAGCCTAGTTTCATGTCCAATTGGCCAAACACCAATTGGACTAACACAGCCCAAGTTATGGCTGTGCAAAGGGACTGAATTTTCAGTCCCTATGCTGCTGTCCATAGGGCAGCCTGCAACCTCACCTTGCCATAGTATTTTTCAGTCCCATTTATGGTCAACACATCTAAAATGGTCACTAATTGACCATTACAATGTGCCCTAACAATTTCCTAAGCCAAGTCACACTTTCACCTTTCCAAACCCTAAGGTCCAAATCAATTTACCCATAAACCTCAATTTAACACACTAGTTCAACATCTATGTAGATATATAGCTTAACATAATTTCCAATTCATGCTAAGTCCATTAAAACCATCAAAACACTCCCTTATTGTTTCTTCTTAGGGCTGCCGAAATTGAAGGCATGCATAAGTATAAATTTCATTCACTTAAGTTACCAATTCTTGCTCACTTTAAGGCTTTAACATGGAATAAAGGTGATTTGAGTATACATGTGCACTAACCTTAGGAGGGCAGAATTTTCCCAAGCAATTCCTTCACTTTCTTGGCTTTTCTTGGCTGCCAAACACTCCTACAAGGTGTGTGGACAAGTTTTAATGAAGAGACCTAAGGGTTTTAGGGTAAGGAATCAAAGATTGGAAGGTATAAAAAAATAAAAGCTATGGAGGAAGAAACTCACGTTTTGGCTGGTTGAAGATGAAGAAGGAAACCAGAAATTTTTGGTCTATTTTTGACTCTTTTAAGTGTTTTAAGATTGCTTGTTAGATGGTGATTGGTTAGGAGTAAGATAATGACATCATGTGATGTCATTATCCTTAATTTCCACTATTTTTCTTTGCTTTTCTTTTCTACCACATTTCAATTTAATTTTTAGCAATATTTATTCATATTTTGAGTCATAATAATTATTTACTTAACTGGACAAGTCGGCCAAAAATCACCTTTGAAGGCGAAATGACCAAATGCCTTCCGTTTGGCTTAACGGGTCAAAATTGTCTGTATCGATTGAAAAATTTTTCTAAATATTTTCTTGGCATTCTAATGCCATAGGAACCTCAATGACCCTTCTCTGGAGTCCCAAAAATTATTTTATGAATTTTTACCCGGGTCTAGGGCTCCTCGTTGCGAGAACCGCAACTTACCTCTGGTTACCCATCGCTTGGGCACCGGCTCATTTGACTTAACTGTATTTTATTTCTAAAATTTTTACTAAATTTTTCTCATTAATATTTGAGGTAATTATGGTTCCTCACTTTAGTTTAAATATTTTTCCAGAAGTTCTAGCTGTCCGGACCGACACCGGTCACCGGAACAGTAGAATGTACGGAGTTGCTACGGGGAGGGTGTTACATGGCTGTACGGTAAAATTTTACTTTTAACTTATTGGGAATCTTGCGATAACATAAAACTCCCATGGCACGTATCCACTTCAACCATTCGGCTTTAATCCTATGACTAACATCATTCTCGCATCCCCTATCTATTTGAAAGACTGAGCCAATATATTTAAAGTGATTACTTTGGGACAACGCCACTCCATCCAAACTAACTCATTCCCTATCATCAGTTCAGCCTTCACTGAACTTGCAATGCATGTAATATAAAGTTTTTTTTATATAGCTTTAAAAATCACGAACATTTTAAAACAATTTGTGACTTTTTAATGTTAAAATTTTGAAGGTTTTCAAAATCTAAAAAATAATCTTTATTTTTCAATCCATTAAATCAATAGGTTGAGAAGATTTTCTTTTCAATACATCCAAATACTTTTAAAATATCAACTTTTTCCCAAGTAACAAAATTATAAAAATTCAAAAATTATAAAAAACCCTTACTTTAAAAACTCTTACTTTGTTTTCTCCTTCTAAATAGATTATTAGTATTTAAGATTTTCTAGTGAAGCAAAAGTATAGCTTGGAAGGCATTCATACTTATCGAAAATAAGTTTATAAAGCATATATATTTTGTATTTTTTTAATTCATAATAATAACAATAATTATAATTATAATAACTTCCATCAATAATAATAATTTCATATTAATTTTTAAATTTGACATATTTTCCTTATTAAGGATTAAGAAGTCTCTAATTTCACAGTGTTTTTTAATCTAATTATGGGAGAGATTTATCTATATTTGAAGTCTAACTAATTTAATATTATGTCTTTATATGTCACTAATGGAATCTATATTAAATCATATTAGATTTAATATTATTATCTAAATTAAAATAATAAATTTTCAAGCAAATAATTTTATAATGATGAATTTATTAAAAATATTCCATCTTCCTTATATATAAATAATATCAATTAAAATAGAGTTTAATTTCTTATATGAAGCTAACAGTCCTCAATATTATTATTTTTATTTTATTTTTTTTATATTTTTCGTTATTTTAGTATTATTATCACTTATCTCAATCAAAATGCAATTATATAAAATAAATAATAATTCTATTTCCATATAATTGTATTATATTACTGAAATATTCAATTTGGATAAATCGACTTAGAATAAAATCTTATTCAGATAGAAATTTTCAAGTATTTTTTCATTACTTTTCAAGTAAGAATAGAATTATAGTTAAAGAAAAGCTTAAATTTTTTTCTCTTTTATTATTTCAACTATTAATTAATAATAATTTTTTAGTTAATTATATTTTTATATAAAAATATTATAGATAAAATAATTCTTATCATACTTAATATTTAAGTAGCATTAAAATTTATAATATTATAAAAAATAAAAATATTAAAGATATTTTTCACAATCATAATGTTCTCTTCATTCCACTTATATATATTTATAGATTATGCACTGCTTGATTCCTTTAATTGCTTATACCATGAAACACACAATTTCTTTTTATTTTTTTATTTTTTTAATTACATATGACATTTTATTAAAATTCAAAATAGGCAAAAGCTTGATAAAATAATTCTTATCATACTTGATGACATTTTATTTGGTGCGCTTACCGAGTAGGATATCCTTTTCGGGCCGAGTGGTATCAGAGCCTCGTAACGGCCTGGGTTTGCCCTTGAGGTCCCGGGTTCGAATGCCTGCCCTATAAATGTTAAGCACTGCGCGCAAGCGTAGCGTGGTGGGTCAGTAATGGAGAACCGACCTTATGAGGAATTTAGTGCTCTTACCGAGCAGGATATCCTTTTCGGGCCGAGATGAATTTCATTATCAATATTCTTAGGACCTACTTGGAATGACTGCTAAAATTATTATTAAGAAAAAAAAAATATATATTTTAAATATATTAATTATAAAATATTAAAAATAATTTATAATTAAATTTAAAAAATTTTAATTATAAAAATATTAAAAATAATAAAATAATTTTATTTAAACTATTTTTTCAATAACATTTAAAATGAAATTTCCCTCTTAAAACAAAGTTACATTTAAAACCAATTGATAATGTCATAATTATTGACAATTAATTTTTTAATTTATATATTATTTTAATAAACTTAGAAAATATGTCACAACTCGATAAATATACTTTGTGTGACACAATTATATAAAAATTACATATTCAATAATGAAAATAATATCTTTTTGCAAAGCAAGGATATGGCTACTTCATAATAAATATGAAATGTTTCATATACCCTTAAATATAATAAAATGAAAATTTTTTTTTATTAAGTCATTTATTAAGATTTAATGGACTTAATTATTATAGAATAATTTGATTTAAGAGATTATTAGATATATTAAAAGTACATAAGTGATGTAATTAAGGTTTTTTTGGGTAATAAATATGTAAAATGAAGAATATTAGGTGAATTAAAGTTAATAACTTATTTAACTCGGTTATAAAAAAAATATAAGAGTATATAATATTTTTAAAACTTATTATTAATTATAAAAATGATAAGTTTTATTTAATTAAAAAAATTTAAAGAATAATTTCTCATTATCTTTTTTAATCAATTATTATCCCTTTTTTTCCTTTTACTATTCCTTTTTATATATTTTATTATTTATAATAATAATAATAATAATTATTATTATTATTAAATAATGTGCTAATGACGCTAGCAGGCCATTTATTTAAAAATTTTTCGAAAAAACAAACCTTTTGAGTAGGAGGATGTTGCTACGGACAGAGAAGGGCATTACTGTCCTTGTAAGTGGGAGTAGGAAAGCTTGGTGTGGCAGCATCAATTTCTATAGGCTATATATAACCACAGTTTGGGTTGTACCTGGATTAGCTGTCTAGCTCCACTCTCCAAAAGCGATCTTCTCTGTCAGGAAACTCTTTGCTCTCTTACCTCGGCCTAAAACCAGACGACAGCGGAGGGAACATCGAGATCTTTGTAATTTCAAGCACCGCCTCGAAATGGATAACGCTGGTTAGTCCCTGAGCTCGTCTCTCTCTCCTTTCATAGATTTTGAAGCCATTTTGGAACTTCTGCGTTTATGCTGCTATTAGCAAAGATAATTTGCTAATAGTCTGTTCGCTGTTTGGTTGCATAGAAAATAGCGGATAATAAAGAATAATAGGAGTAGCTTATATAGCAGGTGTTACGGGCTTCTGTCTTGTTGTCAGATTCGATTTTTTTTTCTCGTTATTATTTTTCTTTTCAAACAAGCGGTTTGAATTTGCCTTTGATGCGCTAACTTCTGATATACAATCATATATAAAAGTTTGTGAGATTCTTTTTACTTTTAATCTTCGTTTCTGTTAGCTTGTTTTTGTTGCTCTGTGCTTCTCTCTTGCTCCCGAATTATTGTGTACAAGTTCATTTTATTAAGGTAATTTGCTCGAGTAGCTTATTGAATTTAGTGATATAGAATTATCAATTAATTTCTGAGGTTGAGATTTTCCTGTTCGAGGAAACTATTGGACAATACACATTTAGGAAAGAAAAATTATTCTTCATTTTAATCTTAAGTTCGATGATTTTCGCTTTTGACGTGGTAATTAGCTTTGGGTTTTGGTGGATTTTATGTCTTGGGTTTTAGTTTTGCATGTAAGACAAGTAAATGTTGTGAATGCTTGAAGGCATGAACCCTTTCAAATTTAGTACCTCACTTATGTTTGAGTCACGATTATGGTAGATTATAATCATGTTTCTTTCATTTTTGTTAATTCTTTTCTGTTCTGTATTGGTGTTTATTTTTCACTGAATTAATTTAGAAATTGGAATTTTTTTTTGGCTGCATCCATATGTTATTGTTATCATTTACTTTCTTCTGTGTCCTTCAGCTCAGGAATTTTCGTATTACATTAATCATTAATGCATTTATTCTTCTACTTATTTGATATATCGTATGATGAAACACTTAGGAGGAACTCCTCAAGATGTTATTGTGCCACCAGTTGAAGGTGTTGCCGGTGGAGGGACAGCATATGGATGGAATGATGGAGGATTACATGGTTCAAATCCACTCAAGGGATCAATTGATCCCTCAGAGGTTCCAACTGCAGACTTGGTGCATGTGTGGTGCATGCCAAGCACAGCGAATGTTGGACCACAAGAGGTGCCAAGACATTTGGAGCCTGTAAGTGTTACTGTTATTGTTATATAAATTTCCAGGTGTCTTATGCTTACAAATTGGTTTAAGGATGAATATTCAATCTTGGTAGTTTGTGGTGTGAATACAAACATGTTCTTCAGTTGCCCTTCTAATTTAAATAAACAATATGCATGTCTTACCATAAATTTATAAAATTTACATGTTTAATCTTTGCCGCACCTCTATTGGGAATTTTTATTCAGATGTTTACATATTCCACTGGCTAATAGCTCATGCATGCATATTAACAGTTGCTATAGATCACCAATCATTAGTTGTCCTGAAAACATGCTGATGTGTAATTGTTGTATGCATGATTGTATGTGTTCCATATTTTAATATATCGTGTTCTTTGGTTAAACTGCATAAATGGAAATGGTCATGACGATCATTAAATTCAGATTTTGGCTTCACTACCAGATTAGAGGGAGGAGAAGTTGAGGATCTGTATGGTGTTTTCTGCAATCATGTGCACATATATTTTTATGGTTCAATTAAAAAGTAAGATAGCTGTTTATGGATGCTGCAGTGTCTTGGCTTCTAATATCTGTTCAATTTGAAGGTAAATCTTCTGGCAGCTAGGAATGAGAGAGAAAGTGTTCAAATTGCTATTCGCCCAAAAGTTTCTTGGAGCAGTTCTGGTAATGCAGGTATTGTGCAGATTCAATGTACTGATTTATCCTCCCCATCTGGTGATCGGTGAGCTTCTTGAAGATGTTCCTTTTGTAGCTTAGTGGTTTACTCTTCTAGCTCCATTTTTTTTATGATAATGGTTATGGGCAGGTTGGTTGTTGGACAATCAATAACGTTTCGGAAAGTGGTTTCCATATTGGGTGTCCCAGATGCTCTTGTGCCTTTAGATCATCCAGTTTGTCAGATAGGCCTAGTTCCTGGGTATTGCCTCTTTCATTTATTTCATAGCACTTACTTTGATGTGTTTTGAAAAAATGTCAGTTGGTTCTTGTTGCCTATGAGTGAATTTGTTATGTTGTTATCCTTATTGCAGAGAAACAACTGCTGTTTGGGTTTCCATAGATGTTCCAAGTGTACAGCCACCAGGTCAATATGAAGGGGAGTTCATCGTTACTGCCATAAAAGCCGAGTCAGAGTAATGACTCTTTTCTTTTTCTTGAAGCACTAGTAGTTAAATAGTTATGTGCTGTATGTTTAGTCTTATAAAGTTTATTAGTATTTGTATTGGGTTTCATTTGAGGTCAGTACTTCTTATCATTTCATTGTACAATTTACATGGAGTTGGCTTTCATAATTCGTTGATTCATAACAGATCTCAATCACAGTGCTTGAGCAAAGCTGAGAAGCATCGACTATACACAGGACTTAGGGCCTGTCTTGACACTGTGGAGCCTATTGAAGGAAAACCATTGGATGAAGTGGTAAATATCTGAACTGGCCATTCATCTTCTTTTTTCATTGTCCTTACAAGCTGTTCATATAAGCAATTCTTTTTCAGGTAGAAAGAGTGAAATCTGCAACTACATCTTTAAGAAAAATTCTTCTGTCTGCATCATTTTCTGAATTCTTTTCAGATAATGGGCCAGTTGATATGATGGATGAAGATGCCATTTCAAATCTCTCAGTTCGTGTGAAGTTAAGTTTAACTGTATGGGATTTCATACTTCCAGCAACTCCTTCACTTCCTGCTGTTTTTGGTGTATCCTTATTTTCGTGAAGTTAAATATTTATAAAAGTGAAATAGGAGATGTTGGCTGAAGGTTTACTGCAAATTAGGTTTAATGCAAATAAAAAAGAATTCAAAAGATACCATTTTGTAATTCGACACAAGTCTTTCCAGGAGACGTGGAAAAAGTAAGAGGTCTCAAAAAAAACAAGGTGGGCACCTAAATAAACTGAAACAAGGCCATAAGTGCATCAAACTGTTATGCTTGACTAAGTCATGCCAGCCCAAGTAGAACTATGCTGGACAGATCTAAAGTCAAATCCAAGTTCAGCTCACAGTTATGGAGGATATGCCCTCTTACATATTCTACCATATTTTGTATGCTTTGTCATATAAAAGGAGATAAGAACTGTGATAAACAAAAAATATGTTGCAAATGAGAAAGAGATACATGGAAGCCACATTGCTCATAACTTTGGATGGATGCTAAAACCTCAACCAATTAGGACCTTCCCATGGGCACTGGCATCATGTGTAGCAAATTTTTTCGTGGGACATATTCTATATATGTTGAAATGTTACATGGGCATAGGCAATGCCAGAAGATTTAAAGTGTCTGCTTCTTTAACCATATTCTTAGATATCAGATACTGTAATTGAGGATCGTTTTGGTGTTGAGCATGGAAGTGATGAATGGTATGAAGCGTTGGAACAGCATTTCAAGTGGCTTCTTCAGTATAGAATAAGCCCATACTTTTGCAGATGGGGAGACAGTATGCGTGTTTTGACTTACACCTGCCCATGGCCAGGTAACTTAATGAGGAAAGCTAAGAGTGACAAAATCTACTGTGCAGCTTTGGAAATGCTTATGGTTCCTCATATTGGGATTGTTAATGTGTGGTCTTCAACTGCCAAGAGAGATGCCAAACATTAGTTGCTGAATCTATATATTCTTTTCCTTTTTGCCCTTGCAGCTGATCACTGGAAATCAGATGAATATTTGTCTGACCCAAGATTGGCAGCATATGCTGTACCATACAATCAAGCAGTGTCTGGGTATACAATCAGTTGTCCATGCTCGCTTCTGTCAGGTATATTAACATCTAGAGCTGATGACCTTCTGCTGTTTTTTTGATGTGCAACAGTAATGATGCAGCGAAGGATTACTTGCAGAAAGAAATTGAGATCTTGAGGACAAAGTCTCATTGGAAGAAAGCCTATTTTTACTTGTGGGATGAGGTAGAAACATTCTTTCTAGTCCAGTTGGGGTGGATGTTTTTGTACTTATTTCTACCGTTGTTGGCATTTGTTCTTTTTGTTTCTAATAAATGCCGTTGTCTTATCAGGAAAAAAAATGAAAAAGAGAATTGTTCCAAATTGGGAGGAAAATTGTTCTCTAATTTTTCGTGATATTATACTTGTTGACAAGACAAGAAAACATAATGTGTTAACCTTATCTTTTTTGGTCTATGGCACCTAGGTAGATACATCAATTCAATTTAGGACTATCATTAACAAAATGGTGTCATCCAGAGATTTTCCTCTGTTTTTAGAGTCTTTGCAAGTCTGCTGGGAATACAGTAATCAATGTTTCACTGTCTATGCAACATGTTTACACAATTCTAAACATTTTAATTCTTTAACTGTTGCATTGATTTCCATTATGGTAATCTTCATATCCAATTTATCTAATACCAATTTACGTTATGGCAGCCATTGAATTTGGAGCAATATGACTCAGTCCGCAACATGGCCAGTGAGATCCATGCTTATGCTCCTGATGCCCGTGTTTTAACTACTTATTATTGTGGTATGCTTCACTTCCTCCCTGATTCATTTACTGGCTGTGTGCTGTGCTGTCGTTCTATCTTTTCATGGATTTGTTCAGCCATTAGCTTATCATGGTGATGTTTTCACACGTTTCTTTTCTTTAATGTAGGACCTAGTGATGCACCACTTGCACCTACACCTTTTGAGGCGTTTGTAAAAGTTCCAAAGTTCCTACGCCCTCACACTCAAATTTACTGTACAAGGTATTGCTGTTGATGGCTTTGTTGCATGCCCCCTTTTTTCTTCTTCTGTTCTTTTTTTTGGTGTGTTTATATGGTTCTGGTGAAGAGGGGGTTATAATGTTCTAAATGAATCATGGCTGCTTTTTTGTTTTAACTAATCAAGAGAGCATCAGTTATCCACATTATAAGCCCTTAAATAATCTATTTTCTTCTCTTTGGATAATCATGAGAGCGCTATGTTACAACAATTTGTAACTCACACAACTAGCAAACGATAACATCTTATTGTCATATTGATAGTTGTGCTGGTACCTTTATGAAGCTTGCTTTAGGGTAAATTACATCCAATTCCTTGAGGTTTTCCTTTCGAGTATAGAGGACATGGACCACCCTCAAAAGAGAGATGGTGGTGGAATGAGGAAGTACAAAAGGCAGTGAAGAGAAAAAGGGAATGGTATAAGAAATTAACTAAATGTGATAATAATGAGGCATATGAACAGTACAAGATAGCAAAGAAAGAGGCAAAAAAGGCAGTTAGTCAAGCAAGAACACAGGCCTTTGAAAAGTTATATGAGAAACTTGGAACGAAAGAAGGGGAGAAAGATATTTATAGATTAGCAAGGAGGAGAGAAAGGAAATGTCAAGATTTCAATTAAGTTAGGTGCATTAAGGATAAAGAAGGAAAAGTGTTGGTGAAAGATGAGGACATTAAAGAAAGATGGAGAAATTATTTTAATGTTCTCTTTAATAATAGTCAAAATGGTAATAGCGTGAATATAGATTATAGAACAATAGAAAAGAATGTGAATTATACTAAAAGGATTAGATCTTTAGAAGTAAAGGAAGCACTTAAGAGAATGAAAGTGGGTAAAGCCTGTAGACCCGATGAAATATCAATTGAAGTGTGGAAGTGTTTGGGAGATATGGGAGTGGTATGGTTAACTAAATTATATAATAAGATTCTAAACTCAAAGAAAATGCCTGATGAATGGAGGATGAGCATTTTAGTACCTATTTTTAAAAATAAGGGAGACATACAGAGTTGCTCAAACTATAGGGGAATTAAACTCATGAGCCATACTATGAAGTTGTGGGAGAGAGTTGTGGAGCATCGACTACGTCATGATACTTCTATCTCTCTCAATCAATTTGGTTTCATGCCTGGTCGTTCAACTATGGAAGCGATCTTTCTCATTAGAAGCTTGATGGAGAAATATAGAGATGTGAAGAAAGATCTACACATGGTTTTTATTGATTTGGAGAAGGCTTATGATAGTGTTCCAAGAGATGTCTTATGGAATATGTTAGAACAAAAGAGGGTATCTATTAGGTACATACAAGTGTTGAAAGATATGTATGAATGAGCAACTACTATTGTGTACACAGTGGGAGGGGACACGAGATTTTCCGATCTCAATTGGATTACACTAAGGATCAGCCATAAGCCCTTACTTTTTTACATTAGTTTTAGATGAATTGACGAAATATATACAAGAGAGTATTCCTTGGTGCATGATGTTTGCGGATGATATTGTTCTGATAGATGAGACACGAGAAGGAGTCAATAGAAAGCTAGAGTTTTGGAGAAGTACTCTAGAGTCAAAGGGTTTTAAGTTAAGTAGAACGAAGACAGAATAAATGCATTGTAAGTTCAGTGAAGGCCAAACTGATGATAGGGAAGGAGTTAGTTTGAATGGAGTGGTACTGTTCCAAAGTAATCATTTTAAATATCTAGGCTTAGTCCTTCCAGTAGATGGGGGATGTGAGGAGGATGTTAGTCATAGGATTAAAGCCGGATGGTTGAAGTGGAGACGTGCCATGGGAGTTTTATGTGATCGTAAGATTCCCAATAAGTTGAAAGGAAAATTTTACCGTACAGCCATACGATCGGCTATGTTATATGGTAGTAAGTGTTGAGCACTGAAAGAGTCGTATGCGTCTAAGATAAGAGTTGCAGAGATGAGAATGTTAAGGTGGATGAGTGGCCATACTAGGCTAGATAAAGTCCGTAATTAGAGTATTAGAGAAAAGGTAGGAGTAGTGCCAATTGAAGATAAGTTGAGAGAAGGGAGATTGAGGTGGTTTGGTCATGTGAAGCGTAGACATACGGAGGCTCCAGTTAGACAAGTAGAGCACATTAGGTTAGAGGATAGAAAGAAAAAAAAGGGTAGACCTAAATTGACTTGGAGGAGAGTAGTACAACATGACCTAGAAGCATTACACATTTCTGAGGATTTAACCCAAAATCATTTAGGGTGGAGAAAGCGAATCCATATAGCCGATCCCAAATTTTTGGGATGAAGGCTTAGTTGAGTTGAGTTGAGTATAACAAATAAATTCAAGAATTAACAATTGATGGTGTAGCATGATAAAAAAATTTGTTAGTACAATAATTTTTAGTTATTTCAACAATTTTGTTTACCAATAGATTCAAAAATTGTCCTAATGTATAATCATAAGTAAACCTGTAAAATAAGAAACTTGATTGTAATTTACCCTAGTTTTTATGCTATATTTGGCTTATCAACACCGTTCAGACATCTTACTAAAATTGCATTTGGCTTTCTTTTAACTAGTTGAGAATTTAGAGAAATAGAGAAGAAGAAAGAAAAGGAGATTTTGAGGAAAAATTAGCTTTATTTAATCCTTTCAAGCTATGACTATATAAATATATAATTAGAGTCCCTTTTAGGAAAGAATTACACAATTTTAGTAATCAAGGGATTCCTTGATTATAGGGATTTACATTAATCTCTACATTCCTATTCTAGGGATTCCTTGATTATGGGGATTTACATTAATTTGTACTTTCCTATTCTAACACTCCTCCTCAAGCTAAAGCTTACATATTGTATGCTCCTAGCTTGTTACAAATATACTCAATTCTAGGCCTTCGGAGAGATTTAGTGAGAATGTTTGCTAACTCGTGATTTGAACTGACAAAACTAATTGCAATACATTCAGATTCTATCTTTTGTTTAATAAAATGACAACTATCTCTATGTGCTTTGTCTTCTCATGAAACACAGGATTAGAAGCATATTTAGTGTAGTTTGATTGTCACAAATCAGCTTCATTTGTCCATCATCTCCACATTTTAACTCTTGTAGAAGTTGCTTTAACCATATAAGCTCGCATGTAGCCAAAGCCATAGCTCGATACTCTACTTCTGCACTTGACCTGGTCATTACATCTTGTTTCTTACTTCCAAGATATTAGATTCCCTCCAATTAGAACGCAATACTCGAAGTTGATCTTTTATTTGAAAGAGATCCTGCCTAGTCTACATCAAAATACCTTACAATTTGTTTATGTCCCCAATCTTCATATGACAGACCCTGTCCTGAGGCTCATTTAATATACTTGAGAATTCAAACTACTTTGTTCCAGTGACTATCACAAGGAGCTTATAGGAACTGGCTAACCACACTTATTGCGAAAGAGTATCTGGTCGAGTGATTGTGAGATAATTTAACTTTCCAACAAGTCTTCGATGCTAACCAGGATCTTTCAGAGCCTTCCTCTGTCTAGGAACAAGCTTAACATTTGGGTCCATGGGAGTATTAACAAGTTTACATTCTAGCATGCCAGTTTCCTTCAATATATCCAATGTATATTTTCTTTGTGAAACAACAATACCGCTGCTAGATTGAGCTACCTCAATGCCTAGAAAATATTTCAACTTTCCCAAATCTTTGGTTTGGAAATGACTGGTCAAGTGCTATTTAATTCGGGCAATGCCTTCATGATCATTGCCTGATATGACAATATCATCAATATAAACTATTAAATAAATACAATTGCCATGAGAAGAATGTCGATAGAAAACTGAATGATTTGCTTCACTTTGATGCATCCCAAATTGTTGAATAGCAGTACTAAATTGACCAAACCATGCTCTCGGGATTATTTCAAACCATAAAGAGACCAACATACTAATCCAAACTCCCCCTGAGCAACAAATCCTGGTGGTTGCTCTATATATACTTCTTTAGCAAGTTTGCCATGTAAGAAGGCATTTTTAATGTCCAACTGCTGAAGAGGCCAATGAAATATGGCAGCCATAGAGATAAGAAGACGAATAGAAGCAATCTTCACTATAGGAGAAAAATTATCACCATAATCAAGGCCAAATATCTGAGCATATAGTCTTGGCAACCAGTCGAGTTTTGAGACGTTCAATTTTCCCATCTGGTCCTACCTTTACTGTAAACACCCAACGACATCTAACTGTAGTTTTGCCATGTGGTAAGGGAACTATCTCCTAAGTACCATTATCATGAAGAGTAGCCATTTCCTCAATCATAGCTTGCCGCGAACCATCATGAGACATTGCTTCTACCACAGTCTTAGGTATTGGGACAGTGGATAAATTAGTAACAAAAGCTTGATGTGAAGGTGAAAAATGATGATAACTCAAGAAATTATAAATGGGATGAGGATTGTGAGAGGATCAAGTACCTTTTTGAAGGGCAATAGGAAGGGTAGCATCATTTGTTATGGGCTCGACTGGTGCAGGAGATGGTGTTGGAGCAGGCAATGAGTCACTGGAAATAGTGTGTGGACCTGTATCATAAGAAGAAACATCAATTGGGTTAGTAGGCAGAGGATTTGATTGAGGTCGTCTTGAGTAAACCCGAAGTGGAGGAGAGGACTTTTGATCAGGAAGAATAGGAATAGGAATAGCTGTGGAAATGGAAGTGTGGTTAATGGTATTTGGTGAAAAATATGGAGAAGTCTCGAAAAAGGTTACATCTGTTGAAACGAGATATTTATTGGTAGTTGGATCATAGCATTTGTAGCTTTCTTGAAGACGAGAGTATCCTAGGAAAATACATTTGATAGATTTTGGTTAAAGTTTGTCTTTTCTTGGGATGAGGCTGTGAACAAAACTGGTACAACCAAATACACGCAATGAAAGAGGAAAAAGATTTTGATCTGTATAGAGAACTGAACGAGGACTCTGATGCTACAAAATAAGAGGCATACGACTAATCAAATAGCAAGTAGTAAGGATAGCATTCCCCAAAAAACAAAGAGATACATGATGATGACGGAGCAAAGTACGAGCTGTTTCAATTAGATGTCTATTTTTATGCTTAGCTACACCATTTTGTTGAGGAGCATGGGCGCAAGAAGACTGATGAATGATACCTTGAGAAGACATAAAGGTTTGTGTAGAAAGAGGTGATTCTCCTTGATTTCAATTAATCTGTACATGGGTGTATATATATACAATTGATTCTTATAATTGTGTTCTACTAATTAGGAAGAAATCCTAAATAAGAAATCCTAAATAGGAATACAGAATACAGAATATACGAAGAAATAATATAGTGATTGACTTTCCATAAAACTCCCTCTCAAGTTGGAGCATAGATGTTAATCATGCCTAACTTGTTACAAATGTAGTCAATCCTAGCTCCATTCAGAGCTTTTGTGAAAATATCTCCTAACTGCTATCCAGTTTTGATGTGTCATGTTGAGATGATCTGTTGTTGAATCTTTTCACGAACAAAGTGACAATCAATCTCAATATGTTTGGTCTGCTCATGAAACACCGAATTAGAAGCAATATGGAGAGCAGCTTGATTATCACACCACAATTTCGCAGGCAGGCAGGTCTTAAAACTTGTCTTATCTAGTAATTGAAGTATCCACATTACCTCACATACTGATTGTGCCATGGCTCTGTATTCAGATTCAGCACTAGATCGAGAAACTACACTCTGCTTCTTGCTTCTCCAAGATAACAAATTTCCTCCAACAAAAACGCAATATCCAGTAGTTGGCCTCCTATCAACCTTAGATCCAGCCCAGTCAGCATCTGAAAAACATTCAACATTCAAATGCCCATGATTACCATATAACAAACCTCTTCCTGGAGTGCCCTTCAGATAACACAAGATTTATCCCAAGGCTTCCCAATGAGCAACAGTTGGGGAAGACATAAACTGACTTACCACACTAACGGCATAAGCAATTTCAGGACGAGTGACTGTAAGTTAGTTCAATTTTCCTACCAATCTCCTGTATCTTTCTGGATCTTCAAACAACTCACTATCCCCTGCTAACAGTTGCAAATTTAGAGTCATTGTTGCACTACAAGGCTTAGCACCTAATTTTCCTGTCTCTGTCAATAAATTGAGGACATATTTTCTTTGAGACAAGAAAATACCCTTATTACTTCTCATAACTTCAATACCCAAGAAATACTTTAACAATCCCAAGTCTTTGGTCTGAAACTGGGTTTGGAGGAAGGTTTTAAGAGATGAAATACCTGCAGAGTCACTCCCAGTGATGACAATGTTATCCACATAGACTACCAGGAGAATTAGACCAGCCTCAGATTGCCTATAAAATACTGAGTGATCACACTTACTCTTTTGCATACCAAATTCCTGTACTGCTTCACTGAATCTCCCAAACCAGGCCTTAGGACTTTGTTTCAAGCCATAAAGAGACTTCCGAAGCCTAAAAACTTTACCAAACTCCCCTTGAGCGACAAACCCAGGTGGTTGCTCCATATACACCTCCTCCTAAAGATCACTATGAAGGAAAACATTCTTGATATCTAATTGGTGCAGGGGCCAATCATATGTAGCTGCTAAAGAGATAAACAAGCGAACAGAAGTAAGTTTAGCTACAGGAGAAAAAGTGTCAGAGTAATCAATCCCATATGTCTGAACATATCCTTTTGCTACAAGGCGTGCTTTAACCTAGCCACAGAACCATTAGGATTTACCTTTACTGCAAATACTCATTTGCAATCAATAGCTTTCTTACCAGTGGGCAAAGGCAACAGTTCCCATGTACCATTAGCACCTAAAGCCTCCATTTCCTCTTTCATAGTAGCACACCAGCCAAGATGAGACAGTGCCTCACTAACAGTATTAGGGATAGGAACAGTCTAAAGAAGTAACAAAACATCGAGAACAAGAAGACGATTGATTATAAGAAACAAAAGAAGAGATAGGGTAAGTACATGAACGTTTACCTTTACGAAGAGCAATGGGTAAGTCTAGATCAGAATCATGATCAATCTGAGGTACAGGATCTCCCAACGAAGTAGCTGGTGCCTGGTGGAGGATCTGAGTCAAGAATCTCCAATCTTCTGGAATAAACATGAACAACGGGAGGTCGAGTAGGTCTAGAGACAGAAGGAACAGGCTGTTGGAAAGGACTAGACATTGGTTGGACAGTATATATTAAGAGATCATCCTCCTCTCCCTGACTCTCATACACAGATGATCGAGGAAAAAATGGAGTGGACTCAAAAAATGTGACATCTGTAGAAACAAGATAACGATTAAGAGTAGGAGAGAAACAGTAGTACCCTTTTTGCAGCCGGGAAAGACACATTTGAGAGACTTTGGATCCAATTTAGTAACTTGTGGATGAAAATCACGCACAAAACAGGTACAACAAAAAATACGGGGTTCAACAGGGAACAAAGATTTGGTAGGAAACAAAGCAGTATAAGGAATATTCCCATTAAGGACAGAAGACGACATACGATTGATAAAAAAACATGCCGTAGAAATTGCATCCGCCCAAAAGTGTTTAGGAACTTTCATCTGAAAAAGAAGAGCACGAGTTACCTCAAGAAGATGCTGATTTTTTCTTTCGGCCACACTATTTTGGGATGGTGTATCCACATAGGGAGACTGATGAAGAATGCCATTTTGTGTCATATAAGACTGAAATTGTGCTGAAAAGTATTCTTTGGCATTGTCACTTCTTAATATGCGCACAGAAATATTAAATTGAGTTTTGATTTCATTACAAAAGGCACAAAGATAGAAAACAACTCAGAACGATTCTTCATTAAATATAACCAGATAACACGAGAGTAATCATCAACAAAGTAACAAAATAACGAAATCCAGTTTTAGAAGTAACAGAACAAGGACTCCAAACATCAGAATGAACTAACTCAAAAGGGGATGAAGCCCGTTTATTGACTCTAGACACAGAAGGCAAATGATGATGTTTTGCAAACTGACACGACTTTTATTCTAGTACTGATAAAGACTGAAACTGAGGACATAGCTTTTTCATGGTTGACAAAGAAGGATGACCCAATCTACAATGAGCTTCAAGAGGTGTTAAGGTACTGGAGCAAACAAACGACCGTGGTACATGATTTTTCAGAATGTAGAGACCACCTGACTCACGTCCTCTACCAATAATCTGCTTCGTTGTAAGATCCTGAAACAAACACTGGTTAGGAAAAAAGGAAACAGAACAATTTAAGGTACGAGTAAGTTTACTAACAGAAAGTAGATTAAAAGAGAATTTTGGTAGACACAAAACAGTTGACAAAGAAATTGATGAAGACAGGTTCGCAGTTTCAGAACCCATGACACAAGAAGTAGAACCATCAGCTAAAGTAACAGTAGAGGAAGTGAGATTAGACTGAAAAGCAGATAGAAGACTAGAATTACCTGTCATGTGATCGCATGCACTGAATCAATAACCCATTTGGATGAGGAAGATACAAGGCATGTAATAGATTTACGACTCGATCGCGATGTGAGGAAACTAGTAGGCTTTAGAGATGCACGATCTTTGGGAAAATCAGGCAAAATCCTCTGCAGATACCAAAATAGTTTTCTCAGAGGAAGATACTGTAGAATTCTCTGCTGCCATATTTGCCATCTGTGATCGCTGATTTTTCCTCTGAAGTTGCAGACAATTATATTTTGTATGGCCAAGCTCATGGCAATAATAACAAATGACTCCTCTTGAGTCCTGATTAGAACTAGCCTCTCCATTACGCTGATTACTTCTGTTGCCTGTAATTCCTCCTCTACTTCCTCTTTTATTATTTGGATTACGGCTAATAAGAGCACTACTGGCAAGCTGTGAAGATTGGGTACTCTATGTACGAAGGACCCGTGTGAACGTTTCATGCAAAGAGGAAATCTCAGAACTGGAGAGAATCTGAGATTTAGCAGTCTCATACTCTGAAGGGAGGCCTGCAAGAAAACTCATAACAGCCAGTTGCTCTCGTTGGGCCTGCTGAACTTTCACATCAGGATTAAAAGGTAACAATACATTAAGTTCCTTATATACCCGTTTAAAATCCATAAAATAAGCCGTGAGAGACTTATCCTTTTTCTCACCACGGTAGAATGCCTTACAAACATCATAAATACGGGAGATATTCCCTTTACCAGAATACAGAAAATCTAAGTAATCCATCAATTCCTTAACAAATTCACAATGATTAATTAAACTAATTACCTCATTGTGAATCGAGTTCCGAAGCTGCAAAAACAACCGAGCATCCTCCCTTAGCCAAGTTTGTCGTGTATCATCCGTAGGTGGATCTTTAGTAAGGTGATCATCCTTATCAATGCTACGCAAATAGACCCTAATAGTCTTACTCCACTCCAAGTAATTCGAACCATTAAGTTTGTGTTCCGTGATCTTAGTCATCACCGGAATCACATAAGAAATAACATTCTTATTTTCTGCCATTTGTTGAGACAGAGAAAACTAATCGAAATGTTAATCCAAAGTGCTTGCAACAGCAAAATAACCCAAAATCACAAATCAAGTAAATACCAAAATAGGATCTGAGAGCCAAACCTCAGAAGTCCTTTAATGGTATACTGGATCAGGCAACCGCACATAGTGGTAGAATGAGGGAGTTGAGGCGACGCTGGTGATGTTGATTGGAGTCGAAACGGCCGGTCGGCGGCCAAGGTCTCTCCTGAGCTGGGTGGTGAGAACAAATAGTCACCCTAGATAGATGACCTACTCTGATACCATGTAGAAAGAGATGATTCTCCTTGATTTCAATTAATCTGTATACGGTTATATATATACAATTGATTCTTATAATTGTATTCTACTAATTAGGAAGAAATCGTAAATGAGAAATCCTAAATAGGAATACAGAATACAGAATATACAAAGAAATAATATAGTGATTGACTTTCCATAACAGTTTGAAAAGGAAGAGAAAAATATTCTCGTGCATTATCACTTTGCAACACTTTAATAGAAATATCAAATTGAGTACGTGTCTCAGCATAAAATTTTTAAAAGATAGAAAATAACTCAGAACGATTCTTCATTAAAAATAATCAAGTACAACAAGAATCGTCATTAATAAAGGTGACAAAATAATAAAAACCTAGATGTGAACTGACTCGACTTGGACTCTATATATCTGAATGAACAATGTCAAACATGGATGTAGCCCGATTATTAATTTTTTGGGAAAAGAAGAATGAGTTTTTTTGCCTAGTTGGCAAGACTCATAATTTAAAGAGGATAAGTGGGAAAGAGAAGGAACTAGTTTCTGGAGTTTGGAGATATTTGGGTGACCCAGACGATTATTAAGAAGATCAGGAGTGGCATTAGAAGTAAAGGCAATTGGAGACTTTGAGTTGGGGAGATAATATAGTCCTTGTAACTCACGGCCTACATCAATCATTTTTCCAGTAGCTCGGTCCTGCATAAGAACAGAATACAGTTTAGTTGTTTAGTTAACTAGCTAATGGATATCAAATTATATGGACATTTAGGCGCAAATAAAACTGAATTTAAAAGTAAGGAAGGAAGAGGGTGAGCCTTACCTATTCCGTTAACTATAGTTTTTGATCCATTAGGTAGGATAATATCAGCAAAGTCTGAAAAAAAAATTAAGAATAGGTAAAAGAGTTTGGTTGCCAAAAATATGATCTGAGGCTCCAGAATCAAAAATCCATGACTCATTAGATGAAGATTGTGTCAAATGAGCAAATGTGTTACCATGTTAGACGGCAGTAGATTAGGACAATGTCTGCTATTTTGTTGCATGGTGCTGTAGATACTCATTAGAGGCAGCCCCAATCAGAGTGACAGAGTATGAGGAAGTGTTACCTTTTTTAGGCATTTTTTTTTAAATTAACAGGGACAAAAAAAAAGAACAGTAGAAGACAAAATCAGGCCTTTTTAGGCTCTGATGCCATGAGAATTTAGAGAAATAGAGAAGAAGAAAGAAATGAGATTTCGAGGAAAAATTAGCTTTATTTAATCCTCTTAAGTTATAATTGTATATATATACAATTAAAGTCCCTTTTAGGGAAGAATTATACAATTTCAGTAATCAATGGATTCTTTGATTATAGGGATTTACATCAATTTGTACATGCCTATTCTAGGGATTCCTTGATCATAGGAATTTATATCAATCTGTACATTACACTAGTTTCAGTTGTAGCCATGGTCTTAAATAACGGACATTACATAATGTAACAGCCGTTAAATACAAGTTTTTAAGGGGTGTTATTGTTATGTTAACTAATTGGGAAAAAAAAGTATTGCTAATGGTTATTATGGGCTGTTAAGTGATGGGTAACGGCCGTTAGTCACGTGAACACAAAGTCCTTTCTATTTTGGAGCAGAGAGGCAGATAGCTTTTTTTTTTTTTAATTTTTTCTTTGGTTTCTACACTTTACCTTCTGTTTCTCTCAAATTTTCATCTTTTACAAATCCGCATTTCTTGAGCTAAGATCATCAATTAGTGAAGGTTTTTTGAAGTGAAAGACAATAATTAATCACACTTCTACATCCATATTTTGCTAAGGGTGAGTTATTTGTTTTTGTTGGGGATGTTTTTGATCATTTGTTGAAGAAAATTACGGTTGTGTTAGGTTGTTTATGAAATTTATAGTATGAAATATTAGTTTGCTCGATCTAAAGATTGTCTTTTTTTCCCCCTTCTAATTTTTAGCTATTTTCATAATTATTTTAGTAGTTGGAAAATAACATCAAATAAAGTTTTAGGCTTTATTGGGGTTTGATGATCAAAGCTCTCAAAATTAAAGTCAAGATAATTAAAAACCTTCTAGACACTCATTTGGTGGTGATAAGGTTAGTTCTTTAATAGCTACTTAGATATTTTAGTTTCAAATTGATTAATGCTAATGATGGAATTAATATCTTTGTTTGATGTATTTATTTGCGTATCTTAGATTTAGTTATATTTTTAAATATCTATTAATTTCATGAACTTTGCAATTTAAAAAAAAAAAAAAATTGTATGACGATAAGCCATTACCTTTATGTGATGGTCCTTATAGACTTGTTTCCATTACCTACAACTGTGACTACGAATGCAAACACCCAATTTAAATCCATGGTTGTAGTGCTTAAATTGAACTTATGGGGGGCTTGTTTACATGACTTGCAGACATTTCACCAAAATGTTATTTAATTTGTTTTTTTTTTTTTTTTTTTAAATTTTTTCCCAGTGAGTGGGTGCTTGGTAATCGGGAGGATCTGGTCAAGGATATTATCTCTGAATTGCAGCCAGAGAACGGTGAGGTAATATTTACTTAAGGCTGTTGCCCCTTTGAAGAAATTTGTTCAAACTTCAAACTACAAAATATCTTCTGGTCTATAGTGATCAAGTAAATGATATATTTTGGATTTAACTGTTTCTGAAGTTCAGCTTTCAATGAATTGTAGACTGCTAGATGTTTGTTCTATCATCTGCTCCTGGTATATAAGGCCTGAAACATTTCATTTTGATGTTTGAGGATGAGTTAGTATCCGTAGAGCTTGTCATTAAGCAAAGTGATACATCTGGTCTAGCATTTTGAGAATTGACCACTTTATGGATGATCCTGTTCATAGTTATTAAAGGCTCAAGGCGCACTAAGGCGCCAAGGGGTCTTGCAGCCTAGGCGCATGCTTGAGTGAGATGAGGCACAAAAAAAAAAAAAAAAAGAGTAAAATAAATATGAATATTCCATTAAACTTTAAATAACATAAAACTAAAAATAATAATAACCAATAAACATTCAAGTACTAAATTATTAAAACTTTAATAGTCTTTTAATCTTTCATAACTAAAGTTAAGAAATTATAAAGTAACCATATCTTCTTCATCTTTTTCTACAGCTTCATCCTCTTAATATTCATCTTCAAAATCAATATATTCATCATTTCCCTTACCTTTAAGAACTAAAGAAGTATTAACTTTTTTTTTTGAAAAAGATAATAAGTAGTATTGTTGATAATGAAAATATGAGAGCTTTGTAATCCTGAGTATGTTAGTTGAGATTTTAGTGACTAGTTATCACCAACGATACTAATTTTGAAAACTTCTAGATCAATAAATTTCGAGTTGGGTGGTAGTGCTTTTTGTCAATGGAAGTACTCGCTAAATGTAGAAATAAAAAAGGCGCGTCTTTCTAGCCTTGCGCCTAGAACAAGGTGCATGCCTAGGCACATAAGGCGAGGGCCTGGTAAATGTAGCCCGCCTTTCTCCTATAGAGGCGCTAGGACTGGAGCCTTGTGAGTCTTCAGTCTGAGGGGCGCCTGAGGCGCGCCTTTAATAACTATGATCCTGTTGTTGTTGCCTTTTGGCCAATGATCGCTTTACTCTTCTGAATTTATATTGTTCTTGTAGTTCAATAGTTACTCGGTTAGAAAATAGTAAAATAATTATTGAATCTGATATTTGATGGATCCTAACTACTAATTCTGATGTGCATAATATTGTGTATATTTTGGTTTGCTGTTTTATTTAGAAATATTAATCCTTTATGGTTAACAGAGAGACATAAAACTATGTTTAAAATCTTCATCTAGGTTTTAGGTTGAGTGGTTGAGATTCGAATCTAGACCTTTGGGTTTGAGAGGTTCTGACACTATATCAAGAAACCACTCAACCTAAAAGCTTAAACTTAGTAGGTCTGTGCTTGTTCACACTTTAAGCCTAGTGAGCTTTCGCTTGTGGTGGTGTAATAGAGAGATATATAACTATTCTTAGAATTCTCATTTAAAAGCTTAAACTTTTAGGATGAGTGGTTTCTTGATAATAGTAATTAAAAAAGATAAAGAAATATTCTGAATAGAGTTTCAGTTTTTATGGTATTGATTCATATTATATTCTGACGGATATAATTCTGTAATTCAATCTGATTCTTACTTTTTTACACTATGTTTGGATAGGTGAAAAAGGGAGAGGAAGGAAAATAAGTAGGAGAAAATAATTTTGAAAAGACATTTTTTTTTTGTTTGGATAAGAGAAGGCCAATAAAGGAGGGAAGGAAAAATAAATCTTATTTTCATCTAGTTATTTTCTCTCCAAATTGGAGAGAAAATAAGAAATCAAAGAAAAAAAAAAACTAGACTTTAGTGTCAACTTTTACTTTCCCTTCCTTATTTTTCACTCATCCAAACACAAGGAGGGAAAATAAAGAATAAAAAATAAAAAATATTTTTCTTATTTTATTTTCATCATTTCCTAAAATTTATCCAAACATAGTGTTAGAGAAAGTTACATGTTTTAGAATTTGGATGTATTTACTGATTTTAAGCACAATTAATGGTTACATCAAAGGAATTGAGCTTATTAATCCTGCAGGAATGGTGGACATATGTGTGTATGGGCCCCTCTGATCCTCATCCTAATTGGCATCTAGGGATGCGTGGTACTCAGCATCGTGCTGTAATGTGGCGTGTATGGAAAGAAGGTGGAACTGGGTTTCTATATTGGGGTGCCAACTGCTACGAGAAGGCTACAGTTCCTAGTGCAGAGGTACTTACCAGGCCTCTGATTCCTTTACAAATTTGAATGTTTCTTGTATCTATTTATTTATTTTTGGTAATGAAGTTTGTGTTTGTGAGCAGATAAGATTTAGGCGCGGTCTACCTCCTGGTGATGGGGTTTTGTTCTATCCTGGTGAGGTGTTTTCATCTTCCAGTCAACCAGTTGCTTCACTTAGACTAGAGCGCATTCTTAGTGGCTTACAGGTGAGGCAAATTTTAAATTCTTTTGTTTATAGTAAGAGTACTACATGGTTTGCTCTTGCCATGAATGCATTACTAGTTCTCATAGATTTCAAGTCTCCACCAAAATGCTTCATTTGCATGCATGTTCTCATTGTACACAAGAACAATTTAGTTTTTTTTTTTTATTTTTTTTTATTTTTTTTTTGTGTTGTACCGTGGAAGCATGCAATCTACAAATAAATAAATACATAAAATATCAATATTTTCGTAGTTCACCTTCTCAACATAAGGCTACATTCACGGACATGTTATCTTACACTATCAATAAATAAATCAACAATTACCTATCTATCTATTAATCTAATTGCACCTAAAAGAACTCTCATTATATAATTGCTTATAATAAATACATTTGTTAGTTACCCTTAATATTCTTTGGACATAATCAAATATACTTATTATTTTAAGTACAATATACACCACAGGCGGTGTCCTCAATAATTAGTATAAGAGTTTCTTCCTCTTAAACTCTTTATCCTTTCTTTTTATTAATTGACAGAAATTCCTCCTCTTTGAATTTTTATCCTTTCTCTACCTTAGGCCGAAACATGTTTTCTTATATGGGACTGCAATGGACAATAATATTATCCTCTTGAATTATGTCTTTTTTTTTAATTTTATTTTAGGCCGAAACCTCTCCCTTCATGAGATTGTAATGGGCAAGTGCCCTTCTTCATAATAGGCAAAAACCTCTTTCTATAGGCAAGAGCTAAATAAACTCTTCATAATTTTTCTATTTATAATATTAGTCCTTTTAATCTTAATCTAATTAGGAATCCGACTCAATTTAGGAATAACACAATAAGAGTTTTAGTCTATCTAGGAAATAATTTTTCATCCTATTGAGAGATATTTATTTTACTTAAATTAGGAAAAAGTCTCTTCTAAATCTACTCTTAGGATTTTGAGTCCCAAATTTAACTATTTTTTTAGGTACATTTTCCTTTGCAGTTTTCAACAAGTTGTCACAATCAATAACTTGGATGTATGTGTGTATTTTCATTTACACTTTGGTTTTTGGACAATTAGTCAAATATTATTTGCAGTACAATTTGAATCTCATATTCGTTATGTTTGTTAAATTTGTTGATGCCAGCAATTTCTTTTTTTATCTTTGTTATTTAGTGTTGTTAGCTTGGTCTGTGATCCATGTTTCATGTTTTGATGGACGCCCCTACCCTATTAGGACATTGAATACCTGAAGTTTTACACTTCAAGATATGGAAGAGATAAAGGGCTTTCTCTATTGGAGAAGACGGGCGTGTATCTAGGTCCTGAACGTTACACACTTGAGCACATGCCAATTGATGTGATGAGAGGCGAGATTTTCAACACTTGCCGACCAATCCACGAATAGTCGTTACGTTCCCAGCAAGTTCACTTGGTTTGTAGTCATATGTTTGTTTATACAATCTTTTTTTATTCCCAAAAGATGAAATAGTTGCACACACAGTTACAAAATTACTCTTAATTATGAAATTTTGTTTTTGAAGAAATTATGAAATTGTTCTTGTTATTAAAGAGAGTGTGTGTGTGTGTATATATATATATATATATAATTATGTGCAGGGAATTGTTGTTCATTATGGTTGTATTTTTTTTTTCTCTCTCCACTTATTCTGGTTTATTGGTCGTCTATTAACGAACAATATTGATTTCTCTCCTTAAACTTAGTGATCCAAATTTATTGTGATAATAATGTATAAACTTTTGATTCAGAAGGTCAATTACGACGAATTCATCACGTTTTCTATGTTAATTTAAGTATATCATTATGTTTAATTGAGACTGCAAGTGTATAACTCTCAAGGAAAATTTTAGAATATTCAAATGACTGTTTTAAAGCTTATTATTATTGTTATTATCATTATTAAAAGAGTTTAAAAGTATATATAAATTTTGATAATCGTTTAACGCAACAAAATAAATTAAAAATTACAGAAGCATATGTGAATATGTGCATTTTCTATTCATACAACAATGAAAATTCTAAATTTCACATCTGCTAGAACCTATTTTCTTGTTTCACCCTTGGATTAGTTCACTAGCACAATGCTACATTTATAGATAGAGTTGGTAGCCCTAAGTTCAATATTATAGATATGCACTAATTTATTTTTAGGATAACCTCAAATCTCAAATGTTCTATGGAATGTGGGGCTATTTGAGGGAGAATTATCTTTTTTCATTTTTAATTATTTTTTTATGGGCAAGAGTACATTTATTCATTTGCCTTATTTATGGTAGCACTCTGCCTTATAATATAACCCAAATGTTGATTGTACATATGTTTTAGAATCCCACCAAAAAGTACATTGGTAAGCAAAAGGAATTTGATTTGGTAATGCTTGAAATACAAGTCTTCAGAGCCTAATAAAAAGACCAATCTTGAATCAAATTAACCATGAATATATAATTCAGTTTTTTTAACTGTTGTAACACTAAATTTCATTAAATATATTTATTATTATTAATTAATTTTTTTATAATATATATGAGATGTTATAATTCTCGTTATACATATTTATAATTTAATTTTTTATATATGATATAATATTATAATAATATTGTAAATGTTATACTTAATTATTAATTTTTTTAAAACAAAAAAAGTTATAAAAAAGTAAATTTCTACTTTTTAGTTAATTTTTTTCATAAGAATCAATGAAATTTAAAAAAAAAAGTGATTTTTTTTTATTTTTAGTTAAAAATCAATTTAAATTTTTTGAAAAATGAAAGTAATGTACTTTAAATAAAAACATAAATTTTTAATTTTATTTTTTTTTTATAAAAATTTATTTTGAATTATAAAGTAATTCCCCTCCAATCGTAAATAATATACCACCTCTTATTGATATAAAACTTCATTTTCGTTACCTATTATGAAGGAAGCTTGGTCTTCCTGGTCTTCAAAATGCGGCCTCTTGGTCTTTCAGACTCATCATCCTCCATAATATATATATATATATATATATATATATATATATATATATATATATATATAAGGAAACAAAAAATATATATTGAATTTAAAGTAAAATAATTGTTGCATTCTATTTCATAATTGAAATGGTGACCAACATACATTTAGTAAAATAAGAATACGTCAATGTCTTATAACAGACACAATCACTTGGAGGCAATAAAAGCAAACATAAAATCTAGATAAATTTAATGATCAACTACAAACATTAGTCAAGTGCTTTTTTTTTTTTTTTGACAAAATTATCCATAAATTCTCTACCTCTTTCATTTTCTCCTTTACTTTATAAACTTTTTGGAGTAAGCACCGGTGAGTATTTTTACTAATAAAAATTTTTCTTCTTTTCCTTTTTGAGTTTTTTTTTTTTTTAAATATTTATCTTGTAATGTTCTTAATAATGTCATATCTATATTATTTTAGAACAAAATTTTTTATCCTTAGACTATTCTTAGTGATACATTTAAGTTTTATTTTCTCATTTGGAAGGATTTATTTTCTTATCTTTTCTAAGAATTTGATATTTTCTCCTCCTAAAAATTTGTTATTTTCTCAATTGTGATAATTTTTTTTCTCAATTGTTAAGTATTTTATTTTATTATTTAGATAAGAGTACAATAATAGGAAATACAAATTTTCTCTTCATGAAGATATAGAAAGACTATGAAATTGAACAGTGATAAATTACTATTAAGTGGAGCATGCTTTCCTTCAAATGTCCAATTTAAATATTTTGTTAGTTCCTTCAAATTAAAATAATTACTATTATATTTTATATAAATAATTTATTTTAAATTTTTTATACAAAATTATAGTAATATAAAATTTTACACTTAAATTTTTATTTTATTTTCATTTAGTAAAAATTCTCTCTTCTATTTTATGAAAAAAAAAACCCGTCTCAATTGCATATTTACTTTTGAGTTGTCTTATTCCTTGAATTAACACCTCTAGATTGTTGTCTAGATTTTAATTTTAAAATACTAGTGGGAATGATCGTTTATACTACAAGAATTTATCCCTTACTCCCACAATCTTACAATTCTTTACTATGATTGAATTATTAAATTGAAATAATATAACTGTCATTCACTAATATAATATTGCATTTATCTCATAATAAAATAAGGTAATTTAAAATTTTGATATTTACTGTCTATTTGGAATTCTTATCACAGAAAAATATGGGGATATATTCCCAAAAGGCTATAAAATTATGATAGAGCTTAGAATATAAAATTTTGGGAGAAAAGTCACAAAATAGAATATATATATATGTTTTTTCCAGAACGCATCCATTTTCTTTAGGGGGACTGAATCCTATAGCTAGAGGCGGCCAGGGGACTTGAGACAAAATAATAGCGCGCGTGAATAAAGCAGGCCTCCCTTTCCGATTCAATGGTACTCAGATTTTATAGAAGGGAGAAATGCACGGTTTGAATAAATTGATTGGTTCAATTTAAAATTAATTTAATTAATTTTAAATTAAATTTAAAATCAAATTGAATTAACCGGTTCATTTTAAAGCACTAAACAAGCCTAAAACAACTGTAGAATTAAAGAGGTGATTGTTCTCACTCAAGCCTAGAAGCTTCCGCAGATTAAGGCATTTTAACTGCAAATCCTAATTATTTTAGATAATAATAATAACAACATAGGTGAGGAGCACATCAACCTCAATAATCATTAATCATCCAACAAGGCATTGTCTTTACACAAGGAATGCTCCCCCTTTCCTTGTCCCTTTACAATTACAACTGCACAACTATGGCGCCTCCATACAACTGAAAATATCAATCAAACCACGCCAGGACATATATAATTAAAACAACCATAATTCATCAATGCAAAAGAAAGCATTCAGATGTTATTGAAATTAGTGTCATATGCAGAGCATAAGACCCCATTGTAAACAACTTTGCACACAAGATATGTAAGGTAAGCTATGATGCGATAATATCAACATGCAACTTATGCAATTTGATATTATATATATCCCTTATTAAAGGGAGCAACTATAAAATTGTCAAACATTCCAACTCTCTTGAGCTACAAATTATGCAGTCCGAACCTGGGATTGACCCAAAATAAAACTAATAACATTCTCCTGAGGGCTAGACTGAAGTTAAATAATAAAAAAGGATCTGCTACATAGGCTCAAGCATGACTCCAAAACAAGGCTCTTCTCTTTTGCCGCAAAGAAAAGGAAACAGCAGCCCAAGGACAAGAATTCTGTGTATTGATGCAGCGATCCTCTCACTCATCCGAAGCCTTGGGTGAATTCTCTGGTGTCTTTAGATCTGTAGCCGTTTTAACTTTATTTGCTGCAACAGCTGCTCGGAACTCTTCTACTATGGAGGCATCCTTGAACTTCAGTGCAAATGTAGAAAGACCATCCTTACTTTCACCAGTACTATTCATGCAAGCAAAAGTGACACCTCGCTTGTCCATGTTTGTGAGCTTCATGTCAGGGTAAAGACTTGCATTCAGAATTAACCTGTAATTACCCCTAGCTCTCATAAGGAGTCTGGCTCTTTCTGTCCCAGCAGTAGAGACATTCACCTTGAGTTCCCCCTTTCCGCGCTCCTTCCAGGCACCATTAAAAAACTCGAATAAAATTGAATCAGCAGAGAAAACTACTTTCTCATTCTCTTCTCCTGTCTCAACTGGAACCTCATGCATAGATGGAAAACCAGTTCCCTCATTCTTTGAGACAGCAGAAGACCCTGTTGTGTTGAAGATTGAAGAACTACCATTATTAGAAAGACCAAAACCAAATGAAGGCTGGTCATTTTTCTGCCCAAACAGAGAACCGGTACCAGTGCTCGAACCAAAGGTGAATGTAGAAGTGGAAAACCCAGTTCCAGCAAGTCCTGTGAAAGCGTTTTGGCTACTTGAAAGCTGTTGGAATGAACTCAAACGTGTGCTTTCAGAACTTGGATCTATGTTTTCACTACCATTATCCTTCACTTCACTTTCAGTCTTGTCACCTTCTGCTGCTTTTTTACTCTCTGTCTCTTCTCCACCCACTGCTTTTTCATTCTCAGTCTTATCATCTTCTGCTGGCTTTTCATTATCAACCTTGGATTCAGTTGCCTCATTGACTACATTATTATTCTCCTTATCCTCCGTGATCTCCACCTTTGCAGCAGTTTCAGCTACTGGCTCTTCAACCTTGCTTTCTGACTCCTTACCAGTCTCATCTTTACGCCCTTCAGTTTCTTCACCAGCATCAGTTTTCCCATCTTCTGAAACTTTCTCACTAGCAGCAACTACTTCAGCTGTTGCCACAGCAGGGGTTGTTGTTGGTTCAGTAGGAGGGACCAGCTGAATCCCAGCAAATGGATTAGATGAAGGGGTTGATGAGGTCTGATTGCGGCGAACTTTCACAATTCGTCTGCTAGCCAGCACCTCATCACTTGCCTTCTTGAAAGTTCCAGTCTCTTGCTCTGCAGAATCTTCCTCATCATCAAGACCAGGGTTGTCTCTTGAGATCTCCCTTCCAGCAGCTCTCTTCTTTGAAGGTGGAAGTGCATGTTCTGCATCACCCATTGATGAACAAACTCAAAAAACTTTTTGACCACTTGTCCCAACGAGATGGAGTAAATGTGATATCTGCATACCCATAGAACTTACATTCTCAAATACATGATTACCAATATGAAAACAAGCTCATCTTTTGATAACTAACAGTTTTCTGTATAAAGGAAAGAGGAAACATTGGTGAAGAGTGCTGAGAATGCCTACAAAATGCTGTAGACTAAATATGTATGATGTAATCCCCTAAAATGTTCCATCATAGGAAAAGAATCAACATGGTCTCTTTGAAAGAAGTCTTAAAGCAATCTTCTTTTTCTAAAGCAAGTGATATTCAAATATATATGAGAAAAACTACGTCTGTATTTTCAAGGTAATTAAAATAAAATGGAATGAAATCTTCCAAGCACACGGCATATCAAATTCTAGTACATCAACTGACTAAAACTCTTAGTGAGTAACACTGGATTACTAGAAATCAGAGAAGCTAAAAGCAGCAACTCTTGTCAGATGCCGATATATTGGTCAATCAAAATCTTTCAAGGAGTAGAAATGGCTTTTGAATTGTTGATGTTCACACCAATCGATCATTAAAGAAAAATTCTGTTTTATTTTGAAGATACAACCTGTAACAAAGATCATAGAAAGCAAATACCATAATTTAACTCCTGAATGTAACCCAATATTCTTGCTTCTCCTTGTCAGGGGATGTAAGCCATGCTCTAAAATTCTAATTATGAACATCACACGCAACAGGAAAACTGAGATGGCCTCTCAAGAATTTATGCCTAGCAATTTCTTATTGATTTTCCATCCCAAAAAAACAGAACCAGGTAAAAGTTGGTAAAATTTTGCTTTCAATACGTTGTCCATTTATTACACTCAACCAAGGATTATCTCTTTATAGCACAGTCGGAACTCTCTTTTTCAGTTCAAGTCTAGCTGGTAAAAATTAAAAAGAAAATATTGACCCAAATATCAATAACATTAATTAGGCCATCGAACACCTATGAAATATCCTCCAAGCCATGTTATGCTACACCTTCCACATTATTCTTCCAAATATATAAGCCGCTAAATCCTTATGTCTCATCGCTCTTCCTCTTTATCTTGACATTAGATGTGTAAAATTCATCAATGGCCCAGATTTAACTAGTTTCCCCAACACCCATAGATAGTGTTTTTTTTTTAAAAAAAAAAAAAAAGAAAGGAGGGGATCTCAAATGATGATGGAAAACCCAAGGAATATCAGAAATATGCAGCCAAAAAAAGCAGCTCAACATTAGATAATAATCTCATATTTAAAAGAAGAGGCAGCCATCTAGCAGAAAAGGGGGAGGTTGTAAAATATGTTCACCAAAAGTGAGCATCAGAATCAAAATAATACAAAACAAGACGACGGGAAAAAGAAAAGAGGAAGGGAGGGAAGGAGAAGCCCTCAACTGCTATTAATTCCAAGTATAAAAGAGAAATAGCAGTAACTCCCAGAGATACCAAAAGAAAAAGAAAAACAAAAGACTAACAAACACACTGAATTTTCCTGGAAATAATTTGAAACCCTAAAAATGAGAACACTTGTTAAAATCTCATGGTTCATCACCCAGAGGGGTTTAAAACAAAATTATTTGAAATAAGTGCTTCCTTCATTTGCTATCCAAAACCACATAAAAAATAATGCATAAAATTTCATAACCTTCTCAGTTGCCTTCAATTCTTCCAACATTTTCCCCTAGAAACCAAAGAATGCAAAAGCAAATAAATCCTAATTATCTAAGCTAAATGAACAGTTTCAGGAAGTAGGAAACAAAGCATATGAACAAAAAAGAACAAATTCCCAACGCCAAAGTACCTTACACGCATGACCCATTAATACACAAAACATTAAGAAACGAATAGAAAAAATCATCCCTAAGAAGAAAATAAAGATGCAATTGAACAAAATAGACATAGAAAGTATAGAATCAAAGTGGATTTAGGACTTACAGGGAGCCAAAGACGAGCTGAAGCAAAACCCTAGAAAGAGAGGAAGAGGAAGGGGGAGGTGATGAGAGAGATCCAAAGATAAAATGGTTCTTGTTATTATTAGGAATAGTTTATTTCATTATTTAATTTTTGGGATTTTTGAGGGAATGGGGTGTATGGATTACAGAGAGCACTGCTAAGGGTTTCGCGCTTTGCTTTTCAGCTCAATGAGCAAAGCACAAAGGCACGTGTATAGGGTGCTGCAATGACAATTGGATAGTGACCTGAAAATGGAATTTGCGTAAATCTCAACACGTGTGTCCTTGGGCCTAATGATTGGTTTGGGCCTTCGAGTCATATTTGTATGACTATGGAGTGTCCTTTGGACCTTTGGTTTTGTTTTTTCAGAAAAATTAATTATTAATAGGCTATTGATTTTTTGAACTCCATATATTTTTTTTATCTTATTAATAGATATTTGTTTATGATGTATTTCATTATAATTTGGTTTTATTATAAAGCAACATTATTTTATTAAAAAATGAAATGACTTAACAAAATTTTATAATTTTTATATTCGAATAGTCGAATGAGAAATATATCTCATTATTACCATGCAGTCGAAATGATGCTTCCTACTAAATTTTTGTATATGGTAATCTGGGATTTAGTTTTCTCTCTTGAATGAAAATTTAGAAAAGAAATTATACTTAGTACTCGCTTTCTTAAAGAAAATATAAGAGAGAATCACAATAATAACTATTTGTAAACATGCCCGTACAGGCCGCAGAAGGCCGTTCACAGCGTGAAAAGGCCCAATAATGAAAAGACAGCACATGTTCTTACAGTTCCTTGTCGCACAGCCCAATTTATTCTGATGCGAGAATGTGCATAAAAGTTGAAAGCCGTCGGGGGGAACTTCTAATAAACCAGAATCACTTCAATTTTATTAAAATCACAAAAATAGCTATTATAAGCTCAAAATTAATAATTCTAAAAGAAGCTCAAAATTAATAATTTCTAAACTACATATTTATTTTAAAATCGATGCACAATTAACCAATTTATTTGTACACTTTTTTCGTACCAACTTTTACTCGAATATGACTTTTCACGCTTTTGTTTTGACGGACAACTCATTCATCTTGCAATCACCTTTCAACTTTTAAAATTTATTTTACTAGATCCAAGATAGTTCCCGTTTCATTGACATACAGAGTTTAAAGTCCTAGCGAATCAAAGACCTACAATCAATATCTAGCACAATTCAACAATTAATCCCGCTCATAGCATTGCAAGGAACAGCTTATATTTCAAAGACTGGCTCCGTCAACACATTGACCTTGCTAAGAAAATGCAATTTTCAATTCACGATTATAATAGTGCATAGCCCACATCCAAAGTTAATAAGTATACACCTTATCAGTACAATTTCAACATCCATGGCAAAATTCAAAGTTATATACTATGCAGTGCACCACAATCGAAGCATTCATTACCATATCTCAAGTAGCAAAGCATAATCAACGCACCACAAAGCCAAACCACCAGGAAAGAGACAATTGGTCCCTATATAACCTCTTTCTAGCCTCCAGCAGAAACCCGGTTTCTGCACACAAAAATAAAAGGAGAGGAAAAGAGGGGAAAATCATTCAAAAACCGCAGCTTTTCAATCAAATTCTACAATATTTCACCATATAATGAACATCAAGCGAAAATAAAGTAATAAATTCCATCCATATTTAAAATGCTCAATAAAAAAATAAATGACAACCCTATTTTTTGTGTGCACCCAAGTATGTGGAGGTTTATGGCTAATTGTACAATAAAATAAAATAAAATAAACACCTCAGGTACAAATGGGGCTTATGGCATAATCATCAAAAGTCACACCTAATGGTATACAAAATTTCAATTATATATGACGGTCACAATGTCCAACGTCCGGGAATGTCACACTTCCTGTTGAATTTCTCCAGTATTTTCCAACAAATACAGAGTGGTTGCATTCACTGATGCTCAATTCAAATTGTGCTCGTCACTACCCAAACCTAGCCACCCTATCTAAGGAAGCTTTTCTCACTTTTGAGTAAGGGACTAATACAGCGGGAGCCAATTGTCTTGAAGTGGACCTAGTGATGTGGTGTAAGCACTGCCAACAAAAGTGAGGCGTAGAATGTAAGAAGCAAGATATTATAAAACAAATGTAATTGCAAAGATTTTTAGGCTAAGTAAACAATTTTTAGGCTAAGTAAACAATCACTGTCAGTCTCAAACTATATTTATTCAAAGAATTAAAATATCCAGGATGACTGAGGACAAACATTTTATTTTCATTTCTGGTTCTATTTACTTTTATTTTGTTTTATTTAGGACAAATTAAAAATCAAGTTTCAAGTTTGACACAATAAAAAATTCAAACATTCTGCAATGACAGACACAAGCTGCTAAAGAGCATATTTCTTTGGCTGTGAACAGAGTTGATAGAATATTGAGATTGTACGAAGTTGACAACAATTCAATAGTCAAAATCTAACAGCAAGGGGTTACCTGATCCAATGCTTCTAAAAAACTATTAAACTTGTAAAATAAAGTCTCAAGTATGAGATGTTCAATCCAATGGAACAATAGTTACCATGACCTTTCACTTAAACCTAAAACACTTAGCGGATACTTGAATGTGAGTTTCGATGATTTAATACTTCAAATTGAAGGACAAATAAAACAGTAAACAAATAAAAACCTAAAATTATCCAAGTTCAGCCTCCAGACAGGTGTTAATGGTGACCAGGTCCCATAAGACCTGGTCGTTAGTTGAAATTAATACCTCCGACTACTAAGATTTTTAATTTGTTTTGACAGCATATGTGCCTGTCCCTACCATCAATAGCACATGGGAAAATAGCTGTTAACAATAGGTGGTGGTAGTAGTGGTGGTGGTGGTACTAAAAATAACTTGTGAAAATGTGTTAGAGATAGCACTTTAGAATCAATTAATCACCAGAGACAAAATTTGGATTTTCACAGTGCCCCAACCAACTGCTTTTAGGCTGACGGGGTTCCTTCATTATTCATACCCCACTCTTCCTCAGCCTCGTTTCCGTTGACAAGAACTGCACCATCTGTAGAATCAGCATCCACCACAACAGCCTCCTCTTGGCTCCCTTCTTCTCCATTATGTTCCTCATTTATCTGCTCATCTCCATTTTGTTCTGCAGCCTGTGAAGAGAAAGACACAGCCTTGAACTCCTCAAAAGCTACAGTCACGTTAAAGTAGACTATATTCATTTCGTTGTGCACATCATACATCATCCATACAGTAAACTAAACATACTTTCAATAACTGGAAGCCAAGCTATGTATATATATATATACCTCATGATCATAGTCTCCATTTTCAAGAGGTTCTTCTACTTGCAATTTTCTGAAAGCCTCAACAAGGGTCATTTGAGATTTATCAGCATGGCCGATGTACTCCTCTGCAGGAGGATATACACCCCTTCAAAGCAATTATCAGAGAAATTAATAAAGTAAATCAAAGCACCATACAAAGATAACATCTTAATCCAAATTATGTGTTCAGCTAGCAAGTTCTACAGTTACGATTAACCAATGATCTAAAGGAAGAAAATTTGAACATGAAAAGAAACAGAGGGGGTTTTGTTCAGCTGAAGTTATTTGGTTATTCATCATATACATTAAGTAAACCTGTGTGCCTAACTGATGGACATAAAAATATGAATCCACATCAATACCTTGTCTCTGTAACTTTAGATTCAACAGCTAGAGCCACTTGCCAATCATCAAACATATTTGGATACTCATCAGGATCAGCCAAAGATTCTGCAGCTTTTGGGTTAACCTGTAAAACGACATTAATTGCAGTGAGAAACTCAAAGCAATATCGGCATAAAAAATTAACAAGTATAAACAAGTTTTATTAATGCTCTCAGTTTTTACACTGGTAGAGTGCTTAAAATTACAGCTCCCAGAATGCATGTCACATTCTTAACTGAACACTTCTATTACAGTGACAGAATGGTGGATAAGCATTACCAAAAGAAGGCAAATAAATTAGCTGAACATCCGAGATTTATTCCATAACTAGAGTTATAGAAAGAAAAATAGTTCGAAGATGTTGAAGATTTTGTTATTCTGCTCAAGCATTCAAGATGCAGAATATACTTCTAAAGATTTTAGGAGTATCTACTTTAGGGAAAAAAATATAGAAAATAAAAATTTTAGAGATTTTATGATTGTATATCCTAATTAGATTAGGTTCCTAATTAAATTGGGATTCTTCAATTCCTAATTAGGATTGAATTAGGGTTCTAAAATTCTAAAGTGATTGGGATTCCTAATTCTACAAATAAAACCTAGGTTTTTCATTATTAGAAGTTTTGTTATGACAATTTCTATAACCTTAATAATATCTTGAGAATTAGTTCTCTTTTCTTTAATGATTAGTCCTTGATTTTCTTTGTTTTTGATTCTTTCCTTTTGTTCTACGTCAATTTTGGTATTAGAGCTAAACTTCAATCAATTTTGGGATTCCTAATTCTATAAATAAAACCTAGGTTTTTCATTATTAGAAGTTTTGTTATGACAATTTCTATAAGCTTAATAATATCTTGAGAATTAGTTCTCTTTTCTTTAATGATTAGTCCTTGATTTTCTTTGTTTTTGATTCTTTCCTTTTGTTCTACGTCAATTTTGGTATTAGAGCTAAACTTCAATCAACTCCACTGGCCCTTGAATCCTATTGTCGCTTGTTCCTAGCAAAACTTGAAACTTTCAATCTGTCCCAAGCCTTCGAGAAAGAGAGCAAACACGCATCCCCCAAAAATGCCACCTTCCTTTTTTTTCCGTTTGCTTTTAATTTCTGCATTATTTCACTGTCTATTGAAAAAAAAATTCAAAAACCAAAAGAACCCAACAACTCGCCGTCAGCCAATCTGTCTCTTCGCATTGTCAGAACTTTAGTCTGATGCCCCTAGAGCTTTAACCCAATGGATCGAGTATTTGGATCAGCTTCCACAGCCAACAAGCTCACCCAGCTCTATTGTGAGCCTACAAGTAATGGATTTGGCCCCAGCAACAACCTACATCAGATAGCCACATTAGCTTATCACTTCAACGCCACATCACTTACCATCACTACCACGTCATTAATGCCACATCAGCAAAATTTTAAGAGTTCCTTTCCTTGCTAAGTTCGACATCCTGCATTTGATTTTGTAGCTCGTTTTCAGCAAAAACAATTCTTAAAAGCTGAATTTTGAGTTTTTTTTTTTTCTTCAAGTAAGGTATGTTTTCTTACTTCAAATGCTATAAAAACTTATATTGAAAGGCTAGAAGAGGAGATTAATTACTACAAAAATGTTCTCAAAGAAATTAATTATGACATTGGATTTCATAAGGGTCAATTACTATTTCTATGTCATTGGATAGATAACCATAGTTATAGATGTGATCATGAAAGGTGTTCTTTCTTACATGGTGAATATCGAGAAGTTAGACAAATTTTACTAGATAAAGAAAGGGAATTTGAAAATTTACCACAATTCTTACAAATTAAGGAAAGAGAGCTTGAAGAATTCAAGAAAGAACTTGTTATTTCAAGTGTGAAAAAATTGAAAACACAGCTTGATTAGTTATCAAAAATAGAAGTACAAGTTGATGAGTTATCAAACAAAGAGCTTAATAAGTTATCGGTAGCTGTGCAAGAACTTAAAAAAGAAATTCAAATTGTAAATCAAGAAAAGAAGCTTGACATTGAAGATGAACAAGAGGAAAAATTTGACGAGCAGCTTAAAGATGAGAACGACGAACAAAAAAAGCAACCTAGAGAAACAAAGGTTGAAGAGCATGAGATTGAAGAATCCAAATATTCAAGTCTTGAGCATTCACATGTTGAAGAGCCTTTTCCAAAGTAAGAAATTGATAAAACTACTCAACCAAAGCTTGAGCAAGATATATTGGGGGAATGAAGAAGATTCTATGGAGATATCAATGAAAATTGAAGATCCTATTGTGTTAAAGAGCATTTCAACAGTTGTTTTAATTGATTTTATCAGCCCAAATCTTTCTAAGAATACAAAACTACTATCCAAGAAGATCGTACTGTGTGTTCTGCTTACTTGATTCTTGATCCTTCAACACTTTAGAACTCAAGGTAGAGTTTTCTTCAACCAGGGGAGAATAATGCAGAATAGGAAACATAGAATTTTATTTAGGAATTTTAATTATTATAGAATTAGAAAATTTGAAGAGTTTTTATTGTTTAGGAATTTTATTATTATTAGGTCTATTATTTCCTAATTTATCTTATTTAGTATTCCTAATTAAAGTTGGATTTCTATTCCTAATTTGATTAAGGCTGTAAGCTCTATACGTAGAGTTAATTTTCTATTTTTCAGTAATTTTAGACTATGATTGTTATTCCTAATTAATTCTCCTTCCTCATTATAGGATGAACCCCATGGAGTGAGCTAAGTTAAATAGGCAAGTTGAAGAACTTTTGACAAAGGGATGTTCCTACACTCTTAATAGTAATAAAGATGGTTCCTAGAGAATGTGTGTGGATAGTAGAGCCATAAACAAGATCACTATTAAATATAGGTTCTCAATTCCTAGACTTGAGGATATATTGGACTTGTTTGCAGGATCTTGAGTGTTCTCTAAAATTGACTTGCATAGTGGGTATCATCAAATCAAGATTAGACCAGGTGATGAATGGAAAAATGCTTTTAAAAAGAAGGATTGTATAAATGGTTAGTGATGCCTTTTGGATTATCTAATGCACCTAGTACTTTTATGCGTTATGAATCATGTTTTACAATCTTTCATTGGTAAGTTTTTGGTAGTTTATTTTGATGATATTTTGATCTATAGTAAATCTAAAGAAGAGCATTTGAATTATCTTCGACAGGTATTTGAGACTCTTAAGGAAGCAAAATTGTATATTAACCTTAAGAAGTGTTCTTTTATGCAATCTAAAATGTTTTTCTTAGGTTTTTCTATGTTTGCACTAGGTATAGCAGTTGATCCTGAAAAAGTAAGAGTCATTAGAGAATGGTCTCCACCCTAAGGTACGTAGTTTTCATGGATTGGCTACTTTTTATAGAAGGTTCATTAGAGGATTTAGTTCAATCATAGCTCCTATTACTGATTGTCTTAAGAAAGGTGAGTTTAATTGGACTAAAGCTGCTGCTAAAGCCTTTGATGAAATTAAGTTGAAAACAATTGAAGCACTTGTTTTAGGGCATCCTAATTTTGATAAAGTTTTTGAAGTTGCTTTTGTGATGCTTCAGGTGTTAGCATTGGAGTTGTCTTGAGTCAAGGTCATCCTATAGCATACTTTAGTGAAAAACTAAGTGAGGCTAAACAAAAGTATTCCACTTATGATAGGGAGTTTTATGTTATAGTTTAGTCTCTTCATCATTGGCGATATTATTTATTGTCATAAGAGTTTGTTTTGTTTTCTAACCACTAAGCATTGAGGTATTTGAACTCATAAAAGAAATTGAATTCTAGAAATGCTAGGTGGGTTGAGTTTCTTAATGAGTATGCCCTTGTTCTTAAACATTGTTCTGCCGTTGAGAACAAAGCAGCTGATGCACTTAGTTGTATGGCAATTGTTCTTCATGAAATGAGTGCACATGTCATTAGATTTGAAAGAATGAAAGATGATTATGATACTTGTCTTGATTTTGGTCTTATTTTTCAAGAAGTGAATACAAGTAATCGTCGTGATTTTGTTAATTTTGTTATTCATGATGGTTATTTATTTAAGGCCACTAAATTGTGCACTCCTCGTACTTCACTTAGAGAATTTTTAGTATTGGAATTACATGTAGGTGGGCTAGTAGGACATTTAGGAAAAGATAAGACCATTGCTCTTGTTAAGGATATGTTCTTTAGGGCATCCTAATTTTGATAAAGTTTTTGAAGTTGCTTTTGTGATGCTTCAGGTGTTAGCATTGGAGTTGTCTTGAGTCAAGGTCATCCTATAGCATACTTTAGTGAAAAACTAAGTGAGGCTAAACAAAAGTATTCCACTTATGATAGGGAGTTTTATGTTATAGTTTAGTCTCTTCATCATTGGCGATATTATTTATTGTCATAAGAGTTTGTTTTGTTTTCTAACCACTAAGCATTGAGGTATTTGAACTCATAAAAGAAATTGAATTCTAGAAATGCTAGGTGGGTTGAGTTTCTTAATGAGTATGCCCTTGTTCTTAAACATTGTTCTGCTGTTGAGAACAAAGCAGCTGATGCACTTAGTTGTATAGCAATTGTTCTTCATGAAATGAGTGCACATGTCATTAGATTTGAAAGAATGAAAGATGATTATGATACTTGTCTTGATTTTGGTCTTATTTTTCAAGAAGTGAATACAAGTAATCGTCGTGATTTTGTTAATTTTGTTATTCATGATGGTTATTTATTTAAGGCCACTAAATTGAGCACTCCTCGTACTTCACTTAGAGAATTTTTAGTATTGGAATTACATGTAGGTGGGCTAGTAGGACATTTAGGAAAAGATAAGACCATTGCTCTTGTTAAGGATATGTTCCATTGGCCTTAATTAAAGAGAGATGTTGCTAGGATTGTCTCACAATGTCTCACTTGTTAGTTAGCTAAGGCTAAGAAACATAACACAGATTTGTACACTCCTCTCCATGTTCCACATACCCTTTGGAAATATGTGAGTATGGATTTTGTTCTGGGGTTACCTAAAACAACTCGAAGGCATGATTCTATCTTAGTAGTTGTGGATAGGTTTTCTAAAATGACGCATTTCATTCCATGTAACAAAACATATGATGCTTCACCTGTAGTTGCATTGTTCTTTAGGAAAGTTGTCAAATTGCATGGTTTACCTTCTTCTATAGTGTCTGATCGGGATGTTAAGTTTGTAAGTTACTTGTGGAAGACACTTTGGAAATTGTTTGGCACTAAATTAAAATTTTCTTCAGCTTTCCATCTTCAAACAGATGGTTAAATTGAAGTTGTGAATCGTAGCTTGGATTATTTGCTTAGGTGTCTTGTAGGAGAAAAGCAAGGTAATTGGGATTTAGTTCCTTTTATTGGGGAGTTTACCTATAACAATTCAATATATCGCTCCACAGGTAAAAGCCCTTTTGAGATTGTTCATGGCTATTCTCCCCGTAACCCAGTTGACCTTGTTCCTCTTCCACCTGATATTCATGTTTCACTACCTGCTGAATCTTTTGATCAACGTATTCATGATTTGCATGCTGAGATTAGGCGAAAGATTACTTTAAGTAATGAAAGTTACAAACTTGTTGCTAATGTGCATCATAGAAATAACGAATTCAATGTTAGTGATTATGTCATGGTTCGTATTCGCCCTAAAAGATTTCCTAAAAATTCTCTAAAGAAACTTCATGCTCGAGCCATTGGCCCTTTCTCCGTTTTCCAAAATCTTGGATCTAATGCATATTTACTTGACTTACCTAAAGACATGAATATTAGTCTTGTTTTCAATGTGAAGGACTTGTCACCTTATTGAGGTACCTTTGAGCCTCCTATTTTGCCTTCTAGTGTTTCTGCAGGTCAGCTTGTGCCAAAGTCGCCATCACTTCCTTACCCTAGAGATATCATTGACACCATGCTTGATGATGAGTTCGTTACTTCCTCACAAGGTGGATTTCGTAGATTTCTTGTCCAGTGGCAAGGCCATCCTGATTCTGATGTTACTTGGATCACACAAGAGGAATTCCAAACCCTAGATCCTTCTCTCTTGGATGCTTATTTGCAAGTCAACTCTATAGAGTCGAGTTCTTTTCAACCAAGAAGGAATGATGCAAAATATGCTTCTAAAGATTTTAGGAGCACCTACTTTAGGAAAAAATATAGAAAATAAAAATTTCAAAGATTTTATGATTGTGTATCCTAATAAGATTAGGTTCCTAATTAAATTGGAATTCTTCAATTCCTAATTAGGATTGAATTAGGGTTCTAAAATCCTAATGTGATTGGGATTCCTAATTCTATAAATAAGACCTAGGTTGTTCATTATTAGAAGTTTTGCTATGACAATTTCTATAAGCTTAATAATATCTTGAGAATTAGTTCTCTTTTTTTCAAGAATTGGTCCTCGAGTTTTTCTTTATTTTTGATTCTTTCCTTTTGTTCTACATCAAGTAATTAAACATGCAGTAATACCATTCAACAAGCAATAGGAGAAACGCCTTACTTTGATAGAATTAGAGAAAAGAGGAAAAGAGGATCACATCACAAGATCTGGTAACCTGAAGGCGTTATAACTAAACCAAACTTGAATGCGAAGATACCTTGTTGAGATCTTTTCTCCAAATTGCTACAATCTCTGAAACCTTGCTTGGAAGATAGGATCGTGCCATCAAAGCGGCCTCAGGTATTCGATTACTGCAGGAAGATGCTTTAGTATCTACAATTACAATCACATCTATCTCTGTTTTCCCATGTGAAAGTAAATGAAAGAACAAACCTTTCCACCAAAAGCTGGAGGCAATCTTCCAATTTGCCCAACATAAACAAACAAAGGAATGCAACATTGTTCTTCCCTTGCTCTTTTGCAAGCGATGCAAGTTTTGACATCCCTTCAGCATCTCCTAAAGAAGAATATAAAAGCAACAAACCACTCAAGTCTGTTGCGCGCTTCATACATTCCTCAGCCATTTCTAACTGTGATTACAAAACAAAGAATAAGATATTATAAAATTAAAAATAAGTGAAAATATGTACACAAGAATGATTCCTGAAATTGGATCTAGGGAATAAAATAAGCAACAAATGGGAAAATTACAAAATAAAATTCACCAGAATCTAACATCAAATATAAGAACCACAGCACCACTTTTAACATGCTTAAATCAAAAAAACTGTGTATAATCCAATACTAATAATAAATGTTCATCATTTATTTCAATGAACTTTAGAATTTAAAAGAGAAGATTTTAACTTCAAAGACAGGGAAAAGAGCACATTTCACAAATTCATGTTGCCACCCCAGCATAACTAGGAAAAGCAATGAGAATATGATTTACTGTAGCAAGGGCCATGGTCCAATCACATAATTAAAAGATCAATAAATATAATACCTTTCCAGTAGACATAGCTAATTCTCCCAACTGCTTCCACTTTGACTCACTCTGCACTTCAGTGGCAATTTCCTAAAAAAAAAAAAAGATGTGAATGATTACATGTACTCCCACCACACCAAAATAGCAATCCGTGAAATTACCTTTGCAATCTCCAATCTGCCAAGCTGTATAGCTAGCTCAAATTTGTAATCAGGATCTGTAGCTACCTCCAAAGCATCCTCTATCATACCTCGTGATTCCAAGAAACGAGCCACACTAGCAATCAAAAGTCAAAAGCAAATAATACAAAAAATAAATAAATAAAAATCAAAATCCAAACTTCACTGCTTCATACTCAAGTAACAATATATCAAGCATACTGTGATTCTAAAGTTCCAAGATAACAATAGACTAATATGTGAAACTTGTGCAATACTTCACTCAAATCAGTAGAAAAGCTAAAGTTTAGGACTCAAAATCACAAAGGAAACTTAAGAAAGAGCTTAAAGTAATATAGTCAAAATGAAATCAACCAAGTAATATAGTCAAAATTTTCTATGGAATATTACCCAAGCATGCTGTATTTATACCAGAAATCAACCAAACAAATATATAGGGAGTGATTTCCAACGATCACCCCGTACAATCACACTCACTCTTTAAAAAAACAAAGGAAAACATCCATTTGCCATTATTTTACAATTGGGAAAAGGTTACCTATTATGATGCTCTTTAGGAATTAAAGGTAAAATTTCATTGGCTCTATCCAGGTCCCCACGCATCACTAGAGTCTTGTACTCAATTAAGCTAAGAAGTAGAGTGTACCCCATAACACTGCATGACAGAAAAAGGTTCATAATTAAGCATGGCTCGTCAAACTTCCAAAAACTGATACCCAGCAACCACCTACTTGAATTCTTTGTCTATTAGATACACCCGACTCTGATTAGCAAGATATCCCAACAAGTACATTGGGCGGTCCAAATGATACATGGTGGTTACCTAAATCAAAAGCATCAGTTAGCAAGGCAGCACCACCAAATCCAACAAATGAGCTAATACCTAGGTATATAAAAACATTTAGACAAAGGATGAAGCAAACAAAATACCTCTCCTCCAACACAATAGTTAAGTCTCCAGGAAGAGTTGTTGTATATAAAGCAATCCCCAACCCATAAGCCAGTCCTGACACGTTCATTGGTTTCATGGAGAAGCTCAAAGGCATCCTCAACACCTTGTTCATCAACAGGTCTTCCACTATCTAAATAAGATGAAACTAGGTCGCGCTGTAACATTAAACATCAATATAGTTATATAAAGTATGCATTCAGTGAAGCGCAAGAACAATCCATAAATAAAAAAAATAAAAAATAAAAAATAAAAAGAAAATTCTAGTATGGAACTCACGTTGTATTTGAGGATGTAGAATGACGTATCACTAGCAATTGCCACCAAATCACCACTATCAGCCCAATAAAGATTCTGAAATATTTGGAAACAAGTAACAAAATCTATTCAATGAGCGAGCATTTTAACTAAAACAATAAATTCAAGATGTTAAAGAATATTTGTTCTTACTTTGACAGTAACATCAATTCGCCTAATCAACCTGCATTCAGCCCAATCATAAAAACAAATGAAGTCATTTGCACACATTGCCAACAAAGTCCCTCCATAAATATGCTCAGCAGAAAATGTTGGTCGGACACTCCTCTTTTCCTGAAATAAACCACCTTCATTTAACTCCATACTTTCCACACAGGATAGAATGTATTAATCTAAATAACTAGAATCATGTGTAAAGACCTGGAAATTTTTACTGAAAATTTTGATCTTTGAGGTACTTTCTCTAACAGCATATTCACCATCCGACGACCAAACAAATTCCAATGCTGAACCAAATGATCTGTTTCTCCAGGCTAAAGCTGTATATATGATGTACTCACCATCTCCACAGACAACAACAAATCTCCCATTGGGATTGTGCTTTAAACTCTGGGGACAAAATGAAATAAAACACAAATCACTTAGTAACTGTCTGAAGTTCTCGACAGACTATTACTCCAAAAAAAAACAAGGTTCATAGCTAAATCCATAACACAGACCCGAAATCAACTCAATTAGAATATGAAAAACGGTGGTCATGAATTGATTTAGAATAACATGGACTCGCCAAAAGTTACGGGGTTCCCCCAAAATTAAATATATCAGAAAAAGGTAAACTAAAAACTTAAACAGAATAGTCTGATCAATAAATAGGAAACAAGAAAAGTATGCAAGGGACATATTTTTATTCCATCTATCATTCATCCAGAATGAGTTATAGTTCACTGATATTTTCCTCCTTAGGGAGAAAAACAAATATGAGTATCTAATCAAAACCTCCACAAAAGCAGAACTGGCTTAAACTTAGAAAAATAATAACTCTTTCAAAGTAAAGACTTTCACACAAATAGGCTACCATGAAACTCGTTGAGATGCACAACATTAATTGTGGCCTCAAAAGACGTAGCCCCAATTACCATGAGGGATTGCTAGGCATGGAGCATGAAAATGAGACCAGAAAATTCTTACTTACTTGTGGATAAAGATCACATGTTCCCAACTCCTTGACAGCCAAAGGCAATCTTTCTCCATCAGTAACCTAAAGCACAGAAACCAAGAAAAATTTTAATGTGTCATATATGATAAAACCCTTAATTTTAAGGTTTGATGCCACGTAGCAAAGCAGGAAATGGTTTAGTAGAGTACAGACCTCAAAATCTGCTCCCACGCTCTTAATGTTAACAGTTTGAATTTCATTATGCTTGGCCCATATAATCTTCCCACTGTTATCCATACTAGCTACGGGTTCTTCTCGGCCAATTTTGACCATAATGGTTCCTTCATCGTAACCAATCACAACACTGCACAGCAAGATTTACAACCATCCTCCATTTAGCCAATAGTAAACAATAAACAAAGAGAAAAATGTATAATTAAAAAGCTATCCAATCACTTTTGCACAATGATCATATTTGATCACCTACAAACTTGCCTCAACTAGATGGATTTTCATTTAATGAAGGGGACAGAAGGGGCGTAATTTAAGATACTTTGAATTTTTACATGCTTTTAATAAATAAGTGATAGATTTGAAAATTATAAAAAAAAAAGGAGACCATGTCGATCTATCCAAAGTCTAAACGACTGTAGCATATATCTAATAATAAATTTATCCTAGGATTTCCAACTTAAGATAAAAACAGCAGCAACAAAAGAAAAAGCACACACAACAAATCCTTAGTATGCTAATTTGAGTCCACTTTGGAATGCATATGCTCTGTGGAAAGCATATTATTTGAAAACCAATTTACTTAGTCAAGTCCAGCTAGTCCAGCTTTTACTCAATGGAGTATTTTGTTAATTTGTTTACCAACTACATTTAGCAGTTTGCTTGCAACAAAAATGCAAAATCAATTTTTGAAATTTCAGCCATCAATAAGATTTTGGCCATTGGGATACCCAATAAAGAATATGGAATGTAATTAAGGCATTTCCCAAGTACAAAAAAAGAGATTGAAGGAATAACAAGTTAACAACAATAACAATTGACAATAATATCTAATAACTATTACTAGAGGACTAATATAATTAAGAGATTTAGAAATAGACAATGGGTCAAGCGAATAACAACACCACAACAATAAAAACCACCATTAGTGCAGTAATTGTAGTGGCAGGCATCTGCAAGACACTTACCGGCGTGAGCCTCTCATGTATCCAATGGCCCAGACTCTTTCAAGACCATAATTCAATGTGTTCTCAAGCCTGCAAGACAATGAAACACATCTCAAGGTCTAAAAATCAAGTGTAAGAAAAAAAATCCATAACTCAAACAATTATACATATTACAAGGATTAAGAAAAAGGGCAGGTTTACACAAAAGACAAATAAGGTAACGAAAAAACTATAAACGGAATAGATGACTTTGGTGTTCTTTAAAAAAAAAAAAATGTCTGGATCCTAGATTCATTAATGATTGCTCGTCAAAAGTGCACCCTGATTTGGCCCTTTATCACCTTGAATAGCTGAGTGCAAAACTGAACCTTCAACTGAGATTCGAAATTATGGCAGGATAAAATGTGAAGTTGATCGTTAAATCCTGGAGCTAGTTGACTAGCTTATGAACCAGAAATTCAGATACATATGACCCTGGAAAACATAATTGGTCCAATAATTTCTACATAAACTGTTTGTTAAGTCTTCTGGAAATGCCAAAAAAAACTCTGAAAAGAGATCTGATACTGGAATAGGCTGTAAAAGTTAAAATTCTAGTTTCATTTTATGACAAAGAAAAGGGGTAAGTCTATGAGCACATAAACAATAAAAACTAACATGTTTGCAGAACTAAGGTTACCTGTAAGTTGTTGAATGCCATATGCGAACTGTCCCATCCTCAGAACCTGTTATTATTATAGGAAGTTCGGGATGAAAACATACTGCAGAAACATTGTGAGTGTGGCCTTCTAGTGTCTGGACACAACTTTTGGTCTGATAATCCCACACCTGTTCATACAGGAATTATTTATTGACATTCCAAAATCAAGGAAATTATATAAAATCAAAAAATCATTATATAACTAAAGAAATAAAAAGTTGAAGGCCAACCTTAGCAGTGTGATCATCAGAACCTGAGATTAGATAAGGTTTATCACCACCAGTAAAGTAATCAACACAATTTACTCCTTTCTGATGGGCATCCAGTGTAAAATTTGGGTCGGGTGAGCCAAGATTCCAAATCTATCAATGGAAAAAAGGAATAAAAGATAATAAGCATGCCAGTTGATGCAGAAAATGGTTTTCCAGAAAGTTACCAACAGAAAACAACCTTTATACCTTTATGGTGTGATCAAGGGATGCACTCGCAAAAGTATTTGTATCTTTTGGATTAAATGTCACTTGCATCACATAATGGGAATGTCCCTCAAATATCTGAGTGCATACCCAACCTTTCTCCCAATCCCAAAGCTTTATGAGCATATCATCAGATGATGACAGCACATATGGAAGGGTAGGATGGACAGCCACACATCTGATGTAATCTGTATGCGCCTCAAACACTTTAATCTTATCCATTGTATTGTAGTTGTATACGCGAATAAACATGTCATCAGCTCCAGCAACAACCCATTGCTTTCGTGCAATAAACTTTGCTGACCTAACTGCAAAACAGATACCATGCACTTTAGATCATGGAAAACATTTTAACAGGAAGAAAATTCTACTGAAAGAGAAGTACAAAAGGTGGTCTCATATAGATTAGAATATCTATACCTGGTAACTCAGTGACCTCAAAAGATTTTGCCATGGTCTAGAAGAGGATCAAGAAGAGGTAAGTTAGAAGAAATCCAAAATCTTGAATCTTTTCTTGGAGAAAGAAAGAAAGAATAGCTCCAAAAGGTTTTAATAAGGATAACTCCCACAAACAAACATTAATATTTCTTATTCTGATATGACAATCTTCTTTCCTTGGTATACAGCAGAAAAAGACTTTGTTGGGCTCTCACAATTTTTAGGTGTGGAGCAAATAAAGATATGCCACTACATGATCTTAGTTCTCTCACTTCATCATCAAGAATCATAAAATTATTGAGGGGGATCAAAGACAGGGTGGCAAGATTAAAGACACATGAGAGTGCCATTAAAAGGCCTCAAATTTTCCTAAGCCTAACTCATCATCACTTCTCATTATAGAATACCAATTCAAATGATGACCACTTGATGACCAATTCAAAATAATAACCGCTTTCACATTTGGGTAAAGGATACCAATTACAGAAATGCAACTTATTTGCAATACATTACAAAACTATCATTTCTCTCATTCTGCAATACAATTTCCTACTCCTCATTCATCACCGCTGTTTCAACTGGGAAAAACAGTTCCAATACCAAACAATTTAAAACGTTATGACATGGTAACTAACCTAATTACACAGCAACATGCTACAACACTCATTAAAACATAGTACCATATTCCTTCCTAGCTTCTCTTCTTTGTAAAACAAAAAGCAAACACTAAGATCTGAGAATTATTAACACTCTGGCTGAACCTAATAAGATAGCAATTAAAACCCAAGAAGTAATAAGCACTCGGGGCATGGACTTGGAACCTATTTTCCAATAGAAATACTGGCCTACTTCCACACTCATATGGCAAAAGTGCTCTTGAGACAACAATAAAGCTCATTGCTAATTGAAGTCACTTTTCACATCAATGATAAAACTCATGAAACTTGAAAATTTCAATCCAGGAATTTAAACTTATGCACAATTTTTTTTCATCGCAATGCAAACAATGCAAGAGAATATCATACAAAATCTTCATAATATACTAATGCAAGATCCCCTTTCCTCTCTTAGGAATTAACATTGTTAACGTGCATACCTGTGACTGGTAGTTCCAAATACAAACAGTCCCTGAATACAAACTCACTAGAATCCTGCAGTAAAAATCATAACAAATAGCATTTCAATACTAAAAATCTTCACCAACTCTCTCTTCTCAAGGTTTTTTATCCCATAAATTATCATATGCTCCCAAGCAACAGAAAATTCAAGTAAAGAAAACCTATAAAAGAAACGTATAGTTTACCATGGTTCAGTAGGATGTAGATCCACAGATTTTACTCTTTCTGATCTTTGAGCAAGTTTCCTCTAATTGAAATGTCAAACAAGAATATCACACACAAAAGTTAGGAACAACCACAACGAGTAATGAGATCTGCCAAACAAAATGAAACCAAATCAAAGAAAATGAATAACAATACCTTTATTTCAAGTCTGAGAGGCTGTTACACAAAACAAAACCAAGGCAAAGAAAAAACCATCAGTTCCAAATCAAACTCCAGATCTCAAATTAGTCCATAAACAAAATCACCATTTGGCGTCTGAGAAAACTAGCGGAAGTGTAACAAAATCTGGAATCTCTAAACAGCTAGTAAAAACCAAAACCATTACCAGATTCCAAATATTCATTTACTTTCTCAGCAACCAAACGTACCTCCCAATTCACTCAAACTATCGACATTCAATAAAAGTAAAGTTTGCTTAACAAACAGCCAAATTTAAATTCGCGCGCAACAAACACCAGATCTTAGGTGTATCAAATCCTTCACACTCTGCTTGGTTGCTAAGAAACGAAAGAGCATTCTCCTCAACCATTCAGAGAGTAACTGATTCCGCAGACACCCATTGAATTCAATAAACCAAAAGCAGCGCCCAATTACGTGATTAGAGGTTATAAACCCTTACAATTAGATTCACAACTATGCCACAGTATCAAATCAATGCAGATTCCAACCAGATCTAAATCATACTACAACTCATACTGGAAGTGCATAAGGAAACGACAGTAGATCATGAACTCACCATTTTTGCAAATCGTAAGAGCTAGAGATCCCGGTGTTAAAGAATGATAGAGGGAGAGAGAGAGACAGAGCGAGGGAAGGAAGATCAGAGGAGGGTCTTTGGCTTTGTATTCGCAAGACCTCTTGTTAATGTGCGAGAGAAAGCGAGAGAGAAATGCTTTGTAATTAAGGGACAGAATTACGGAAGTGCCACTGCCTGGGTAGGAATGTAGTGGATGCTGTCATACAATAAGATCGATGCCTGCTGTTATTGATGATATGGCGATTGAGCAGATTAGATTTTGTTAGGGAGGTCTGGTGAACAACCTCAGCATGGAAAGAGGAGTGGCTGTGGCAATGAGGTGTCTGCCAGGCTGGAGCTTTGGGGCCGTTCATGGCTGGACAAAACTTTTCTTTTTTTAAGTTTTTTAATTAATTTGCTTCCTTTTAAGAAAAAGACGAAATTAATTATTTAAAATTTATAATTTTAATCCGTTAAATTATTTAATTTTTTAATATTATTTAAATTATTATTTAATTTTTATATTAATGAAACTAATTAATTTATTAATGTATTTTAAAAAATACAACTAATCTTATAATTTAGTTTGATTAATTCTTTAGTTTTTTGGTTATTTTTTTATACTTAAACCCTTATTTCTCTTTCAACTTTTTATAGAAAATGGTATAAATTATTTATGTAAAAAGTTTAATCAATTTTTCTAAATCTCTAAAAAATCAATGTGATAATTAAAAAAAATATTTTTTAATATAAAAAATATAAAAATAATACATAAGAAATTAAATGAAAATACTTGAATAATTTTTAGAAAATGCATATTCAAATTTAGTCTTCATACAATAAAAATTATCTTTTCATTTATGAATATATTTTTGAAAATGTATCTTTTAAAATACATGTATCAACTAGTTAATTTTTCTAAAATATAAGGATAAAATAGCAACTTAATTGACATTTATTAACTAACAAAATTTTTTTGATAGATGAATCGAAAAATTTAATAGAAATAAGATACAGATATTAAATACTAAATCTTTGAAATATATAGATTAAATAATTAGTTTTGTTAATGTAACATTCTTAATTTTTAAATTTATTATTTTATGGGTAAATATTAATATTTTATTTTATTTAAATTTTAGGAAATTATTTAAAATTTTTCGGATTTTAGAAATCGGGTTCGATTTTTCGAAAATATAAAACTTTGATGATTTTTAAAAATTAATTTAAAGACCACGTGGCAAAACTAAAAATATATTTGGACTCTAAGAATTTTTCTAAGTATTCTAGAATTTTTTCGAAATTTTTGGGCCTCGTTTTCGAACCCAAGGCAGAGTAAAAATTCAAAATTTTGTATCCTGAATCGGACTGGCAGAATCGAACCGAACCGGATCGGACCGGTCGAATCGGACCTGCCATTTTTTTTCTTCTTCCTTAGTCGCCCGCGCGCCCGATACTCCTCCTTCCTCTCCTATTTTTTGTAACAATCGGGCTCCAACCACTAGAGGAATTGTCCACTTTGGCCATAAGCCTCACGATTTTGTCCCATAGGTGGAATGGAGAACTTCCCAGGAGATCACCCATCCTAGGATTTCTCTTAAGCGAGCACGTTTAACTCTGAAGTTCTTCCAAATCTCCAGGCCATTCCACCAAAAGGCGCCTTTAGTAATTATTTCTCCCATTTTATATATCATTACTTTTTGAACCCAAGACCATCTCCGTGCTTTGCCAATATAAGATTTGCCTAAGGGACCTTTCCCCCCCCCCCCCTTTCAAGACTCAGCGTCCTCGCTGAGATTTGCCCCACCATCGCCCAAGAGAACACACAAGCGGCTCTGATACCAATTGTAATGATCGGGCTCTAACCATTAGAGGAATTGTCTGCTTTGGTCGTAAGCTTCACAGTTCTTAGGCAAATCTCACATTGGCAAAGCACGGAGATAGTCTTGGGTTCAAAAAGTAATGATATATAAGATGGGGGAATTAATCACTAGAGGCACCTTTTAGTGGAATGGCCTGGAGAGTTGGAAGAACTCCAGGGTTAAGCGTGCTCGCTTGAGAGAAATCCTAGAATGGGTGACCTCTTTGAAAGTTCTCCATTCCACCTATGGGACAAAACCGTGAGGCTTACGGCCAAAGCAGACAATTCCTCAAGTGGTTGGAACCCGATCGTTACAATTGGTATCAGAGCCACCCGCGTGTCCTCTTGGGCGATGGTGGGGCAAACCTCAGCGAGGACGCTGAGTCCTGAAAGGGGGGGGAGAAAGGTCCCTTAGGCAAATCCCACATCGGCAAAGCACGGAGATGGTCTTGGGTTCAAAAAGTAATGATATATAAGATGGGGGAACTAATCACTAGAGGCACCTTTTGGTGGAATGGCCTGGAGAGTTGGAATAACTCCAGGGTTAAGCGTGCTCGCTTGAGAGAAATCCCAGGATGGGTGACCTCCTGGGAAGTTCTCCATTCCACCTATGGGACAAAACCGTGAGGCTTACGGCCAAAGCGGATAATTCCTCTAGTGGTTGGAGCCCGATCGTTACATTATCTCTCTCCTCTCACCTCCTCACATCGCACCGCCGCCACCCCAGCTCTCCCCACTCACCGGCTCGCTGCCCCAGCCCCTCCACCCCGCCGGCCAATGCTCCAGGCTGCCAGAAAAGTCGCGCGAAACCTCCCATTCAAGCAGCGCGGCGTTTCTCCTTTCCAGCCAAAATCCGGCTGATCCGGTCACCGATTAGATCGGGTCTTGTGTCAAAACTCTTCTACACCTCGAGACTTTTCCATAGACACCAGGAACACCAAAATCTATCGAGCGGTTTGCCCAATTTTTGTCCGGAAAGTTTTAGCCCATTTCGACTTTTGGGCTATTTTTCTCGCAAACCGTGAACCCCACAAGAAAACCAAAAGTACCAGAGCGCTCCACTCTTTGAGAGTTCGCGGCAATACCAATTTCAAAATTTTTCGATACTATTTTTGGTGGGTCCTGCGAAACTTCGTAGTGTTTTTTCGAGCACTAAATGAGTTTAGAAAATTCCGTAAAAATTATACACTAACCCCCGTGTTGTGCGCTTCATGTAGGTACCTTCAATTCGTGGAAATTCAAAGGTTGTCCAGGTCTGTAAATTTCGAGCCAGGCAGACAGGCTATCGAAAAAGTCTTAGAATTAGGTCAAAATTTTGGCTACCCCACCTTTGTCAGACGTCCCGAGCGGGTTCCCAGGGTCAGAATCAGCATAGGTAAACCCGAACCTTACTTTTTCTTAATTATCTAGTGCTTGAATTGAATTAAAAATCCATAGAATATTCGTGCTAGCTTAGAAAATTATAATTCCTTTTGCATTAGCTTAGTAATATTGCTAAAGACCGCGGGGCAAAGTTTTAGAATTTTTAGAGCTCATTTGGGTAGTTTTTTCAAAAAGGTTAATTATAAGAACTAAACTGTAATTTTTCATATTGTGATTGTTGACTATTTGGATGGGTCCAGGAGGCGCTGTGTGATGTGATTGAGTTGTAAGTATGTGGTTTGTGGATATAGAAGTGCGTTTTAAGCCCTTTTGCAAGTTGGGTAGGTCCTAGGTATAGGGGATACTCTGCCGGATTTTCAACACGACTCAGGACATCTTTGGTCTTTTCTTAGTTTGTATTGAGTCAAATTTATTAAATAATTGTAATAAAATTGTCAGGTGAGCCAAGTTAGCCTTCCTCCTCCGCCCAGCCGCCACAGTGACTTCGGTTAAGTCTGTGAGTAAAATATTAATTTTAATTATAATTTCGATATTATTATATGTTTAAATATGCCCATGCATCACTTATAAATATGTATCTATGTAGTTAAACACTAGGCACATTTTATATTGTATTCATAATTGTTGAAGTGCCATGGATGTTGTTTGTGGTAATTTGGAGCAGTGTGTGTGAGTGGCGTATTTGTGGTATGGTATTGGATATGGACAGGACGGGTAGACACGACTTGAGAGACACTCGCTGGGACTCGGTACTTCGGGATAGACACGACTTGAGAGACATTCACTGGGACTCCGCATTTGGTTTATTAAGCGAAATTCCGGCTTGAGAAACACCGCTGGCATAGGTTGGATTAAGAGGGCTGTATAGGGGATTAGCTCCCACATATGTATTGTTTGACAGTGTTGGGTGTGTGAGTGCTCCAAATTACATTTTTGCTGTTATGATATGAAAATTTTGACGATGTTGCATTTCACTCCACAGAGTGCATTAGCTTTAGATAGCTATAGAGATTATGGTTAAAATTGATATTTTACTCTCTGAGTCAAACGCTCACTCCTGTTTATCTATTTTTTCAGGCTACAGGAGGATTATTTGTTGTGGCTAACCTACTCTTCTTCTTCGCAGGTCCATTGATAGTATTTAATGTATTTTGTACAATTGAGTTAAATTTTTAAACTCCGCATGTGTTAGAAGCACTTATTTTATTTTGGGCCTGTATTATAAAAGTTATGTTGAACTTGTAAAATTATTAACTGTATGCATGATGAGATTGGATGAGGGAGCTAAGCTCCCATTTGAGTTATGACCATTTGATTATGTGGAGGGTGAGCTGAGCTCCCCAATTTATTATATATTGTGTTTACAGGTCGGGCGAGTCAAAAACTCTCCATTAAATGGTCCATTTTATGGCCAGACTCTGTCCGGTTGAATTCTTGAAATTGGGCCCAAATGAGCCTTAGAGTTGGGTTGAGGAATAGTTAGACTTACTACGGGCCTCGGGGGCTTTAGGATGGCTCAGGTCCTAGTGCCGGTCCGGCCCATAGGTTGGGTCGTGACAAAGTGGTATCAGAGCTTAGGCTCCAGATTCATAGGGAAATATTTGTCTAAGGTGTTGAGAAGAGTCTAATAGGAGTCACATGCAGAGAATAAGGTCCACATTCGTCTTGCATTGTCATCTTTGCTTCTAGTTTCTTCTTTATATAATTGTGTGTAAATATAAGTCTATAGAGCTGTGTAACATGCCGTTTTGAAATTTTGTGGGCTAATAATGCTGAATTTCAGGAAAAATGGGTAGAAGTAGAAGATCTACCATTGCACCAGAACCGGATGTGCCTGACGAGGTATCGGCACAGGATGAGGTGCCTGCCCGAGGAGGCGGGGTAAGAGGCCTAGAGCTGCTCAAGTAGAAGAGCAGTTGCCACCAGTTCAGGATCAGTCTTTTATGGCTCAGGGTCCAATGGACCCAATGGTAGCTACCTTAGCCGGATTGCAGAGAACCATCGAAATGATGGCACAGTATATGGTCCACCCTCCCCAACAGCAGCAGTCTACCGCACCAAGAGGGGAACCTTACAAACAAATAATTATTTTCAAGAAGTTGGTGCCTGGTACTTATGATGTGTCAGACGATGCCCATCAGTTTTTGGATTCCTGCAAATAGGCAGGCATGGAGTTGCAGTTGATTGATAGGTGGCTTATAGGATGTGTGCAGCATGTATTGGGGCAACTGCCAAGATAGTGGATGACAAACTACGTACTACCTCGTATTGAGGGGTTGTCTCAGACCCAGTTTGTGGAACTGTTTATCAACAGGTTTGTGCCAGAAAGTTTCAGAGATCAAAAGTAGTGGGCCTTTGAGGCCTTAAGGCAGAATGGCAGATATGTAGATGAATATGCTACAAAATTTTTAGAACTGAGTAGGTATGCCCCTACAGCAGTGGCTACAAAAAGTATGAAGGTAAAAAGGTTCCTAAAGGGGTTGGACAGGAGGTATGCAAACCTAGCCATGATGTCTGATCAGTTTTTTGATATGGTAGTTGATCAAGCACGACAGATTGAGATTAGCTACACAGGAGATGACAGTGGAAGGGCAAAGAAGAATAGAGCAAAAGGTTCTTCAGGTGTTCCCTACACGGGTACTATGGATAGTGGCGACCAAGGTCACTACAGAGGAAGAGGTAGAAGCAACAAGAAGGGTGGTTTTAAACACAAATCTTGAGGATTCAGACCAGGATACGAATCCAGTAGTGGTCACAGTTTGGGTTATAGCAGTGTTGGGTCTGGTTTAGGATCCTCCTTTGCACCTTGCACATAGTGTGGAATAGGACATTCAGAACCTTGTATGATGGGTTCAGGAGTATATTTCCGATGTGGCCAGCTGGGTCACTTTGCTAGAGAATGTCCAGTGTTCAGCGAGCCACAGATGGGGTCACAGGGTTCTTTTGCAAATGTTCTTCGTCAGTTATATCCTAGTGCTTCTAGCATGGCAGGCAGTCAGCTCAGTGACCAATAGGGCCGAGGATAAGGAGGACATAGATTTAGAGGTAGATCAGGAGGTAGAAGTCAATATCAGGGTTCTGCAATGCAGGGTAGGGGTCAAGCTCGGGTTTTCACCCTGACCCACCGGGATGCTCAGGCTTCCAATGTAGTTGTGGCAGGTATTCTTCTAGTCAGTTCCTATGAGGCTCGTGTTTTGATAGAACCGGGTGCTACGCACTCATTTGTCTCTTCAGTGTTTGCCATGAGATTGGGTAGGAACCCTACCACTTTAGAATGCCCTTTGTCTATAGCTACCCCGCTTAGTGACAACATAGATATAAATATGATTTTTCCGGGTAGTCCAGTAGTAGTAGATGGAAGAATCCTCCCAGCAGACTTGGTTCCTCTACCAGTAATGGATTTTGATGTAATTTTGGGAATGGATTAGTTGGCAACTCATTATGCCACTTTAGACTGCAGGAACGAAAATGTGTATTTCCACATACCTGGTGTGGAAGAGTTTAGCTTTGATGGTGACAGGAGCGTGGCTCCATATAATTTGGTGTCAGCAATTAGTGCTAGAAAGATGTTGAGGCATGGATATCAAGGGTATTTGGCATTAGTGAGAGATACATCTGTAGAAGGTGTCAACATGGAAAATGTTCCTGTTGTTAGAGAATTCATGGATTTCTTCCCTGAGGAGCTTCCAGGGTTGCCACCAGGAAGGGAAATAGAGTTCTGCATTGATGTTGTGCTGGGTACAAATCCCATATCAATACCGCCTTACAGGATGGCACCAGCAGAATTGAAAGAGCTAAAGGAGCAACTACAGGAGCTTTTGGACAAGGGTTTCATATGTCTGAGCACTTCACCCTGAGGCACTTCTATTTTATTCGTGAGAAAGAAAGTGTTAGTAGTATGCCCTAGAGCATATCATTTAGTATGTATCTTGTACATATTTTATTAATAAAAGGCATTTCCACTTTTCCGTTTACATAATATATTTATGTGTAATAGAAAAGGTCCATTGATATTTTGTTAGAAATATTATTCTTAAGTTGTTAAGAATATGAGTGACAATATTTCTAGCACAAAGTATCATAAATAGGTTCACAATCGAGGATACTTCATAATAAGGACATGACTTATCCAGAAAGATTGTATTCATGTTTGTTCCCAAGTTATTTATATGAGATATAAATAAGATGGAATGGTGAGTCTCATGCCATATAACAAACATGATAGGCACTTATAAATGATAAGTAGGCCGAACCAGTGACACTTATGACAAGCACATGGAGTTTACTCTTGTCAATGTTTTGTCATAAATCATATCAGTGCATATAATCTTTAGACCCGAGATAGCACAGTTATCTTGTATATAGGTAGTTTGAGTTTGATCTTGCTTTCATACTTGTACTATGTATGGGTATATGGGCAAGTGTTGGCTCTGCTAGTTATATATGGAGGTAGGTGTTGATCAAGATGGAATCTGTTCCTCTAAGTAAATAGAGTTAAAATCCTATGTTCATTTAATTGTTCTTGATGTTTTAAGTTCTGGCCGGGACGGATAGATTTATTCGAAAAGCGTTTACGATGAGAAAAATCTTTTAATCAAGAACTGGAATTAAAGAGAACATAATATTCATAGCAAATGGAGTTTGACATAAATCATAACTCGGCAGGTTGGGATTTTGTAACAGAGAGATTCTAGTGCATGGTAACATATGATTATAGGTTCATTTAAGGTAAATCTTATTACTACTTGGGTGGCCATGGCATGCTATGCTAGGTGTTAACCATGGTCTATGAGGTTCATAAAATGATTTAGAGAAATCCTTTATGGTAAGAAAGAGTTACGATGATATTAAGAGTTGATATCATGTCTCATTGCCAATTAGTGATGAGCCTAGTAAGTCACACACATACACAAGTTATCACCTATTTAAATATGATTTAATTAATTAATTAAAGAGTTTAATTGATTAATTAAATAGATTTGGTTTGCAATTAAATTGCAAAGTCCCTAGCATGACTTGAAACCAAATCTAGATTATTGGATGTGTAGTATAAATTAAATTTATATTTAAAGTGTTTAAATATGAATTTAATTGATGAAAATTAATTAATAGAGATTAATTAATTAATTTATATTTGATATAAATTAATTAGAAGAAGAAAATAATTATTTTGGGTTAAGAACTCAAAATTAAGACACGAGGGCATTTTGGTCATTTCACGATTGTGACACGTGGCACCATGAGATGGTGACACATTGCATAACACATAAGCTTGCCAAATGTTTTTAATCATGTAAGATGATTAAAATCAAGATTAAATATAGGTTTGACACTTGGCACAATGTGATTGGGTCACTTAAACCTAGAGCTAATCAAAAGGTGACATGTGGCTAGGGTTTAATGTGTTAACCTAGCTATTTAAGTGTGGTTATGAAAAGAAAACATAACCAGCAGCCTCTCCTCTCAATTGTCACGCCACTTTGAGCCTCTCCAGCTATTTCTCTTCATCTCTCATCAATTCAAAGAGATTAGCCATCAATCTCTTGAATTAAGAACACAAGAAATTGTTTCTAGTGTCCTGTTTACATCTCTAATCTCTTAAAAGGCAGAACTTGAATTTCTAATAAATAGAAAAGGCTTTAGAAGCTGTTCAAGTGCTGCCATAGTTGTTCTTGGTGTGGACAAGCTAGAGGACAACATCTAGTGTCACGAAGATGAATCTCAAAGCGCGGACAAGGCTGCAGCACATCAAGAGGTTAGTGTAATCGTTCTTGATTTAATCTAGGGTTCTAAAATTAATCTGATTAATTTTAAAATCTTAAATGGCAAATACAGATCCAAAAACATATTAAAAGAGTTTTAATATGTTGTTTATCATTGAAATCAAATAGATAAAAATAAATCTTGCATGGTGCATGTGACCTAGGTGAAAATTTTTGAATTCAATGGTATAATATTGTGTTTTTCACGCTTGTTCCTTCAATTGGTATCGAGCCACTATATTTGCCATTTAGATTGTTGATTATATAATTTAATTGTGTGTTTGATCATGAGATCAAGAGATTCATTGCTGGTTGGATCATGAGATGTGGCGTCACACATGGTGAAGCCACCATTGGTGGCGGCAACAATGGTTCCATGGGTGGTTCAAGGTTTGGCTTTTAATTCTGCAATTGTTGTATGATCTAAGGCCTATTCTTTGACTAATTAAAGTGTTTAATTAGTTGTTTTAATCACACAATTAAATTATGATTCAAATCAGAATTTTAAAAATTGTTTGAATGTGATTCAAATCTGAATTTTAAAAGTTGTTTGAATGTGATTCAAATCTGAATTTTTAAAGTTGTTTGAATCATATTTAAATCTGATTTTTAAAATTGATTCAATAAAATTCAGATATGATTTTTAAAAATATTTGAATGTGATTCAAATCTGATTTTTAAAAAATGTTTGAATGTGATTCAAATCTGAATTTTTGAAGTTGTTTGAATGTGATTCAAATCTGAATTTTTAAATTTGTTTGAATGAGATTCAAATTTAAATTTATTTGAATCATATTCAAATCTGGATTTTTAAGTTGAATATGAGATATTCAATTTAATTTAAGTATGTATGTTTTATTTAATTGTTAAATAGTGATATGCATGATGGATGATCATGGACTATAAAAGACCAATGTGATTGGATTTATTTCTTTTATGTTTCTTTGGGATTGTAAATTAATTAATTTATTTTAATTTATTTTGGGCATGTATTATTAAGTTTGTAATATTTTTGGGTTGTAATTTCATTTATTTAAGTTCTTGTATATTCGCCTTGGTATGCCAAGGATTACTATGTAATATTGGATTGCAAGAAGTTCAAGGAGGTCAAGAGCATTGGTGGGACCGTGGGAGGAATTCAATATCAAGTGTTGATTATGTACTCCTTCAGCAACTCTTGTAAAATGAATGAATGAAATGCACCTAGGAATGCCCTGATTCAATTCTTGGTGGCTCAGAATTGAATCCCTTAGAAAGTCCATGATCATACTATATTTACTGCTTATCCATGAATGCATGAGATGTATGGGAATGTATGCAATTATATGATATATGCATGCTAAATGGATAATGTGCAAAGTGAGACCTTAATAGTAATTAGGATGGCTATAAAATCTTCCAAACAAATGATTAAGTTGGAAATGCTATAATTAAAGTAATTATAACATAAGCCCTCCATTGGGGCAATTATTTTAAGAAATTTTAAATAGTTGCATGAGATGCAATTAATTTAAGAGATTTTCTTAAGAATAATTGTTAAGCATGAGATGTTGTAAATATGTAAATGGTTTAGTGGCCAATATTGGATGTACCTGAGGACATTAAAATTATTTGCATAATTACTGGCTCAATGGGATCAACTTAACTAATGCAAGATAAGTCAATAATGGATGTACGTGAGATTTTGAGCATTAGGGGCTAGGTAAAGGATTGAACCTCACATGAGATGTGATGGGCAAGGAGTTGCTCACTTATAGTTTATTGTAATTCCAATAATGGATGTACCTGAGGATGATCAATAGAATTATAAGAATTCAATCACCCACTAGAAATCCATCCAACTAGGATTTCCGTTTTCTACTTTGGAAGTGTAGGATTCGCTAAGTTAGTGGGAGGTCCAATTTGATTAAAAGACCATAATCATATTTGGTTAATTACATGATACATTTACTAATTAATCTGGTTATTTCGCAATTAATTTTACGATAAAAATGAGCACAAAATAACCACCACCATCCAATATCCTTGCAAGCATACTTGATCACAACAGTTGACAGGACCTAATCATGCGATTGGCTAAGAAATTTGAAACTTGTCTGAACCTTGAACATATAGGATATGTTCTAGATTCAAATGTTCTGGTCCCTTACCTCCGGAGGCCACACAAGAGGAACATGAAACTTTGGACAAGTGGAAGGAGCATGATATGAGAGCTAAGTGTTACATGCTTGCTTCTATGAGTAATGAGTTCTGAAGCAACATGAGAACATGCAGAGTGCAGTGATATCCTCATTCACCTATAAGTGTTGTATGGTGAGCACATCAGGAATGCTAGGTATGAGATATCTAAACAGTTATTCCGTATGAGGATGTCTGAGGGCAGAATGTTGGGGATCATGTCCACAAGATGATTGGTGATTGAGCGTTGGAACATCTTGACTTCAACATGGATTTCCAACTACAAATGGATTTGATCCTTGATCCCTTCTGAGTCTTTTGGGAATTTTGTGACAAATTTTCATATGACTAAACAGAATGCACCTTAGAATTACTCAACATGCTGGTTATTTACAAAAAGAATATGCCATTCAATAAAGGAAAAGATGTATCTTTGGTTGCATCTTATTCTGCTGGTAAGTCCAACAAGAATAAGGTAAATATGAAAAAGAAACCTCGATTCTGGTCCTTCCAAGAAAATAGCTAAAAAGAAAAGGAAGACTAAAGGCGATGGAGGCAAAGGAAAGTGTTTCCCTTGCCAAAAGGATGGGCCTTTGGAAAAGGAACCGCCAGAGTATCTTGCTTATCGGAAGGACAAGAAGGATACACCTTCGGAAGGTCTGTCCATATCTGGTTATTTAGATTCTGATGATACTTATAGTTCATCTACAGCTTGGGGTTTAGATCTTGGTGCGGTTCTCACATTTCTAATGATATGCGGGAACTAGCAAGCGATGGCGACTTGCATTCTCAAGATATTAGAGTCCGGATTGGCAATGGCTCAACTGTTGAAGCTTTAGCCATAGGATCTAAATCTTTTTACATGTTTGGACATGTTTTGTGTTTGGATAATATTTTATATGTACCTGATGCTTTTAAGAACATCATTTCTATATCTAGTTTGACTAGAAATGGCTATGAATTTCAGTTCACAGATGATGTTTGCAATATTTATTTTGGAAATAAATATGTTGGTTCGGGTTATATGAATGATGGTCTTTATTATTTTGATAATAATGACAAACACAAATTGAATGCACAATGCCATGGTGAAAACCAACTCAAGTTCAAAATATATTTGGCACTTAAGGTTATGTCATGTTGTAGAAGATAGGATTGCAAAATTGGAGAAAATGGGGATTCTATCCTCATTGGGCTCTGAGCCTACTCCAACTTGTGAATCTTGCCTTCAAGGCAAAATGACTAGATCACCCTTTGTTGGACAAGTGCTAAGAGCTGAAAATATTTTGGAACTAATACATAGTGATGTATGTGGTCCGTTTAAAGAAATGGCTAGAGGGGGCTTTCATTATTTTATTACCTTTACTGATGATAAACCAAGGTTTGGATATTTGTATTTGATGAAATACAAACATGAATCCTTTGAAAAGTTTAAGGAATTTAAATCTGAAGTAGAAAATCAAACAGGAAAGAGTATTAAAGCTCTTCGATCAGATCGTGGAGGTGAATATTTGAGTACTGAATTTGATGAATACTTGAGAGAGCATGGCATTGTTTCTCAGCTGACTCCTCCAGGAACGCCACAGCTGAATGGTGTATCTGAAAGGAGAAATAGTACCCTATTGGATATGGTACGTAGTATGATGAGCTATACTGATATGCCAATCTCCTTTTGGGGATTTACATTAGAATCAGCTTTATATATTCTGAATAGGATTCCATCAAAATCAATTTCTTCCACACCTTATGAGATATGGCATGGAAGAAAACCAAATCTTAAGCATGTTAAGATTTGGGGTTGTCCAGCTTATATTAAAAAGCTGAACACTGATAAATTGGAGACCAGATCAGAAAGAGGTCGATTTGTTGGATATCCAAAAGATAGTTTTGGATATTATTTTTATTTGCCTACTTCACAAAAGGTTGTGATAAGTAGAGATGCCACATTTCTTGAACAACAGTTTGTTCAAGAAGGAAGCAAAGGAAGGAAAATAGAGTTAGAATTGGAGAATTACGACCAACCAGCATCGGATGGATATAGATCCATCTAGTCAACCTATACCCATTGATGAAACATCTACAATTTGTTCCTCGTAGAACAACTGTGGTATCTCACCCACCGGTGAGATATGGTTTTCTTCATGAAGAAGAACAAGAGTTGTCTACTCATGAAGAAGTAGATCATGGAGATGATCCACTTACCTATGAAGAAGCTATATCGGATATAGACTCTTCAAAATGGATTGATGCTATGAAATGAGATTGATTCCATGTATAAGAATCAAGTTTGGGATCTTGTTGACCCACTGAAGGTATTGTACCTATAGGGAACAAATGGGTTTTCAAGAAGAAAATTGGTTACGATGGAAAGGTAGAGACCTATAAGGCAAGGCTAGTAGCGAAAGGGTTTCGCCAAAGGCAAGGAATAGACTATGAGGAGACTTTCTGCTTTGTTGCCATGCTTAAATCAATTAGGATTTTATTAGCAATAGTCATACTATGATTATGAGATTTGGCGGATGGATGTCAAAATGACTTTTCTCAATGGATACATTGAAGAAAACATTTTCATGGAACAACCTAAGGGATTTGAATCCCAAGATGGTTCCAAGGTATGCAAGCTAAAGCGATCCATTTATGGGTTGAAACAAGCTTCGAGGAGTTGGAACATCCGCTTTGATGAAGCCATTAAATCTTTTGGTTTTATCAAAAATGAGGATGAGCCATGTGTATATAAGAAGGTTAGTGACAGGCTATCACTTTCCTTGTCTTATATGTGGATGACATATCGTTGATGAGTAATGATACGGGTATGTTGACAACTATAAAGGTATGGTTGTCAAATACATTCTCCATGAAAGACTTAGGGAGGCAACCTATATTCTTGGGATTCGCATCTATAGAGATAGAGCGAAAAGAATAATTGGTTTATCCCAAAGTCTATACTTGGAAAAGGTGTTAAAGAGGTTTAACATGCTTGATTCCAAGAGAGGATTGTTACCATGAGACATGGTATCCACCTTTCTAAAGAGATGTCTCCAAAGACACCAAGAAAGAGATAAGATGGCCAGATTCCATATGCTTGGCTATTGGAAGTTTAAAGTATGCAATATTGTGTACTAGGCCTGATATCGCATATCCGTTAGTTTGACTAGCGGTATCAATCTAATCCGAGTTTGGAACATCGATAGTCATCAAGAATATCCTTAAGTACTTGAGAAGAACTAAGGATTTATTCTTGATTTATGGAGGTGGAGACTTGCAATTGGATGGTTATCTTGATTACGATTTCCAATCGATATCGATGATAGAAAGTCTACCTCTCTGGATATGTGTTCATTTGTAATGGAGGTGCGATCGGTTGGAAGAGTTCCAAACAGAGCACGATCAGAGATTCCACTCATCGAGGTGAGTATATTCTTTGCATCGAGATGTTGCAAAGAAGTCGCTTTGGATGAAGAAGTTTGTGATGTAACTTACAAGAGTTCCTTCCATTGAGTCAATGATTTCATTACATCGTGACAACAATGGAGCGATCATACTGAGCTAAGGAACCAAGGTCTCACCCAAAATCCAAACACATAGAAAGGCACTACCACATTATCGGAGATATAGTTGGGCAAGGCGATATAGCCATGCAGAAAATAACATCGACTAAAAAATTCAGGTGATCCATTCACTAAGCTTTTGTCACAAGTTCGATTAGACCGACATCTTGAGAAGATAGGTCTAAGGTATTGTAATGAATGGCTCTAGTGCTAGTGGGAGATTGTTAGTAGTATGCCCTAGAGCATATCATTTAGTATGTATCTTGTACATATTTTATTAATAAAAGGCATTTCCACTTTTCCGTTTACATAATATATTTATGTGTAATAGAAAAGGTCCATTGATATTTTGTTAGAAATATTATTCTTAAGTTGTTAAGAATATGAGTGACAATATTTCTAGCACAAAGTATCATAAATAGGTTCACAATTGAGGATACTTCATAATAAGGACATGACTTATCCAGAAAGATTGTATTCATGTTTGTTCCCAAGTTATTTATATGAGATATAAATAAGATGGAATGGTGAGTCTCATGCCATATAACAAACATGATAGGCACTTATAAATGATAAGTAGGCCGAACCAGTGACACTTATGACAAGCACATGGAGTTTACTCTTATCAATGTTTTGTCATAAATCATATCAGTGCATATAATCTTTAGACCTGAGATAGCACAATTATCTTGTATATAGGTAGTTTGAGTTTGATACTGCTTTCATACTTGTACTATGTATGGGTATATGGGCATGTGTTGGCTCCTGCTAGTTATATATAGAGGTAGGTGTTGATCAAGATGGAATCTGTTCCTCTAAGTAAATAGAGTTAATCAAATATAAATTAATTAGAAGAAGAAAATAATTATTTTGGGTTAAGAACTCAAAATTAAGACACAGGAGCATTTTGGTCATTTCACAGTGTGACACGTGGCACCATGAGATGGTGACACATGGCATAACACATAAGCTTGCCAAATGTTTTTTAATCATGTAAGATGATTAAAATCAAGATTAAATATAGGTTTGACACTTGGCACAATGTGATTGGGCCACTTAAACCTAGAGCTAATCAAAAGGTGACATGTGGCTAGGGTTTAATGTGTTAACCTAGCTATTTAAGTGTGGTTATGAAAAGAAAACATAACCAGCAGCCTCTCCTCTCAATTGTCACGCCACTTTGAGCCTCTCCAGCTATTTCTCTTCATCTCTCATCAATTCAAAGAGATTAGCCATCAATCTCTTGAATTAAGAACACAAGAAATTGTTTCTAGTGTCCTGTTTACATCTCTAATCTCTTAAAAGGCAGAACTTGAATTTCTAATTAATAGAAAAGGCTTTAGAAGCTGTTCAAGGGCTGCCATAGGTGTTCTTGGTGTGGACAAGCTAGAGGGACAACATCTGGTGTCCTGAAGACGAATCTCAAAGGCACAGACACGCTGCAGCACATCAAGAGGTTAGTGTAATCATTCTTGATTTAATCTAGGGTTCTAAAATTAATCTGATTAATTTTAAAATCTTAAATGGCAAATACAGATCCAAAAACATATTAAAAGAGTTTTAATATGTTGTTTATCATTGAAATCAAATAGATAAAAATAAATCTTGCATGGTGCATGTGACCCTAGGTGAAAATTTTTGAATTCAATGGTATAATCTTGTGTTTTTCACGCTTCCGTTCCTTCAGAAAGATGGGTCCTTGAGTTGTGTATTGATTATAGATAGCTGAATAAGGTGACTGTGAAGAACAAGTATCCACTTCCTCGGATCGATGATCTGTTTGATCAGCTCCAAGGGGCTAGATTCTTTTCTAAGATAGACCTATGATCAAGCTACCATCAGTTGAGAATTAGGAATGAGGATGTGTCCAAAACAGCATTCAGGACAAGATTTGGTCATTATGAGTTCTTAGTGATGTCTTTTGGACTCACTAATGCACTAGCAGCCTTCATGGACTTGATGAACAGGGTGTTCAGGCCATTCCTGGACCGTTTTGTCATCGTATTCATAGATGACATTTTGGTATACTCTCGGATCGAGGAAGAACACGTGTGGCATTTAAGGATGGTGTTACAGACTTTGAGGGAGCACCAGCTATATACCAAATTTTCAGAATGTGAATTTTGGCTAGAAAGCATCTCATTCTTGGGACACGTGGTTTCTAGTAAAGGCATTCAAGTGGATCCCAAGAAAATTGACGTTGTAACTTATTGGCTTAGGCCTACAACAGTCACTGAGGTACAAAGTTTTCTGGGCCTAGCCAGCCACTATAGGCGTTTTGTGCAGGATTTTTCCAGGATAGCAGCTCCTCTAACTAAGTTAACTTGGAAGAATGTTTCATTCATTTGGACAGATGATTGTGAGAAGAGTTTCCAAAAGCTTAAGGAGTGTCTAACCACTGCCCCTGTGTTGACATTATCGATGAGTGGTGAAGGATATACCATATACTGTGATGCCTCTAGAATTGGCTTAGGGTCTATTTTGATGCAGAATGGAAAAGTAGTGGCTTATGCTTTAAGGCAGCTAAAGAGGCATGAGCAGAACTAGCCCACCCATGACTTGGAAATGGCGGCTGTAGTCTTTACACTAAAGATCTAAAGACACTACCTGTATGGTAAAGTGTGCGAGATATACACCGACCACAAGAGCTTGAAGTACATCTTCCAATAGAGGGATTTAAATTTGAGATAGAGGAGATGGATGGAGTTTCTGAAGGACTATGATTGTGTTAGTAGTATGCCCTAGAGCATATTATTTAGTATGTATCTTGTACATGTTTTTATTAATAAAAGGTATTTCCACTTTTTCGTTTACATAATATATTTATGTGTAATAGAAAAGGTCCATTGATATTTTGTTAGAAATTTTATTCTTAAGTTGTTAAGAATACGTGACAGTATTTTTAGTACAAATTATCATAAATAGGTGCACAATCGAGGATACTTCACAATAAGGATATGACTTATCCAGAAATATTATATTCATATTTGGTCCCAAGTTATTTATATGAGATATAAATAAGATGGAATGGTGAGTCTTATGCCATATGACAAACATGATAGGCACTTATACATGATAAGTAGGTCGAACCAGTAACACTTATGACAAACACATGGAGTTTACTCTTGTCAATGTATTGTCATAAATCATATCAGTGCATATAATCTTTAGACCTGAGATAGCATAGTTATCTTGTATATAGGTGGTTTGCGTTTGATACTGCTTTCATACTTGTACTGTGTATGGGTATATGGGCATGTATTGGCTCCTACTAGTTATATATGGAGGTAGGTGTTGATCAAGATGGAATATGTTCCTCTAAGTAAATAGGGATAAAATCCTATCTTCATTTAATTGTTCTTGATGTTTCAAGTTCCTGGCCAGGATAGATAGATTTAATCAGAAAAGAGTTTCTGATAAGAAAATCTTTTAATCAAGAACTATAATTAAAAGAGAATATAATATTCATAGCAAATGGGATTTGACATAAACTATGACTCCAACCTGAGTTGGGATTTTGTAACAGAGAGATTCTAGTGCATGGTAACATATGATTATAGGTTCATTTAAGGTAAACCTTATTACTGATTGGGTGGCCATGGCATGCTATGCTAGGTGTTAACCATGGTCTATGAGGTGCATTAAATGGTTTAGAGAAATCATTTATGATAAGAAAGAGTTCTGATAATATTAAGAGTTGATATCATATCTCATTGCCAATTAGTGATGAGCCTAGTAATTCACACACATACACAAGTAATCACCAAATTAAATATGATTTAATTAATTAATTAAAGAGTTTAATTGATTAATTAAATATGTTTGGTTTGCAATTAGATTGCAAAGTCCCTAGCATGACTTGAAATCAAATCTAGATTATTAGATGTATAGTATAAGTTAAATTTATATTTAAAGTGTTTAAATATGAATTTAATTAATGAGAAATTAATTAATAAAGATTAATTAATTGATTTATATTTGATAAAAATTGATTAGAAGAAAAGAAATAATTATTTTGAGTTGATAACTCAAAATTAAGACACAGGGGTATTTTGGTCATTTCACATGGTGACATATGGCACCACGAGATGGTGACACATGGCACAACACATAAGCTTGCCAAATGTCTTTTAATCATGTAAGATGATTAAAATTAAGATTAAATATAGGTTTGACACTTGGCATAATGTGATTGGGTCAATTAAACCTAGAGCCAATCAGAAGGTGACATGTGGCAAGGATTTTAAGTGGTGACCTAGCTATATAACTGTAAGGATGAAAGAACAAAACACAACCAGCTGCTGCCTCCCTTTGTGTTGCCACCCTTGAGGCTGCCATTCTCATTTCTTCTTCATCTCTCATCAATTCCAAGAGATTATTCAAGAGATTAGCAAATAATCTCTTGAATTAAAAATATTAGAAATTGTTTCTAGTATCCTGTTTACATTTTTAATCTCTTAAAAGGCAAAACTTGATTTTCTAATTAATAGAAAAATTTTTAGAAGCTGTTCAAGGGCTGTCATAGGTGATCTTAGTGTGGACAATCTAGAGGGACAACATCTAGTATTCTAAAGACGCATCCCAAAGGTGCCAAACACACTGCAGTATTTCAAGAGGTTAGTGCACTTGTTTTTGATCTAATCTAGGGTTCTAAAATTAATCTGATTAATTCTAAAATCTTAAATAGCAAATACAGATCCAAAAACATATTAAAAGAGTTTTAATATGTTGTTTATCATTAAAATCAAATAGATAAAAATAAATCTTGCATGATGCGTGTGACCCTAGGTGAAAATTTTTGAATTCAATGATATAAACTTGTGTTTTTCATGCTTCCGCTCCTTCAGATTGTACCATCCAGTACCACCCTGGGAAGGCCAATGTAGTAGCAGATGCTTTGAGCAAAAAATCTTCTGGTAGCTTGGTGCACATATCAACGGAGAAGAGACCGTTGATTTAGGAAGTACATGAGCTGATGGATCAAGGTCTGATCTTAGATCTTTCAGATGAGGGGGTATTGTTGGCCCATTTTCCAGTGAGACCAAACCTGTGAGATAGATTCAGAGTTTCCCAGCACAGAGACCAGCAATTGATGAAGATCATAGAAAGAGTACAGCAGGGTAAAGGTGGTGAGTTTGGATTTACTAATGATGGCGCCCTTATGCAAGGTTCTAGGATATGTGTGCCCGACGTGGACAATCTCAGAAATGAAATCAAACGAGAGGCACACTATACACTGTATAATGTTGACCCAGGCTCCACCAAAATGTACCATAATGTGAAAGATAGCTACTGATAGAATGGCATGAAGAGAGACATAGCAGACTTTGTGTCCAAGTGCTTGATTGTCAGAAGGTGAAGTTTGAACACCAGAGGCCGTCAGGGAAGCTGCAAGAGCTCCCTATCCCATAATGGAAGTGGGAAATGATTACCATGGACTTTGTGACTACGTTGCCTCGTACCACGCGGGGATTGTTAGCAGTATGCCCTAGAGCATATCATTTAGTATGTATCTTGTACATGTTTTTATTAATAAAAGGTATTTCCAGTTTTTTGTTTACATAATATATTTATGTGTAATAGAAAAGGTCCATTGATATTTTGTTAGAAATTATATTCTTAAGTCGTTAAGAATATGAGTGACAGTATTTTTAGTACAAAGTATCATAAATAGGTTCACAATCGAGGATACTTCATAATAAGGACATGACTTATCCAGAAAGATTGTATTCATGTTTGTTCCCAAGTTATTTATATGAGATATAAATAAGATGAAATTGTGAGTCTTATGCCATATGACAAATATGATAGGCACTTATACATGATAAGTAGGCCGAACTAGTGATACTTATGACAGGCACATGGAGTTTATTCTTATCAATATTTTGTCATAAATCATATCAGTGCATGTAATCTTTAGACCTGAGATAGCACAGTTATCTTGTATATAGGTAGTTTGAGTTTGATACTGCTTTCATACTTGTACTGTGTATGAGTATATGGGCATGTGTTGGCTCCTACTAGTTTGCTTTCATAAAGTGTTTAAATATAAATTTAATTAATGAGAAATTAATTAATAAAGATTAATTAATTGATTTATATTTGATATAAATTGATTAGAAGAAGATAAATAATTATTTTGGGTTGAGAACTCAAAATTAAGATACAGGGGCATTTTAGTCATTTCACAAGGTGACATGTGGCACCATGAGATAGTGACACATGGCATTACGCATAAGCTTGCCAAATGTCTTTTAATCATGTAAGATGATTAAAATTAAGATTAAATATAGGTTTGACACTTGGCACAATGTGATTGGATTAATTAAACCTAGAACCAATCAGAGGATGACATGTGGCAAGGGTTTAATGTGTTAACCTAACTATATAAGGGAAATGATGAAAAGAAAAATACCTAGCTACTATTTATTTCATTGTGGCCGCCCCAAAGCACCTCTCCCTTTCATCTTCTTCATCTCTCATCAATTCAAAGAGATTAACCAACAATCTCTTGAATTAAAAATACTAGAAATTGTTTCTAGTGTCCTGTTTATATATTTAATCTCTTAAAAGGCAGAACTTGATTTTCTAAATAATAAAAAAAGCTTTAGAAGCTTTTCAAGAGCTACCATAGGTGTTCTTGGTGTGGACAAGCTAGAGGGACAATATCTAGTGTCCTGAAGACGCATCTCAAAGGCGCAAATACACTGCAGTGCATCAAGAGGTTAGTGTGTTTATTCTTGATTTAATCTAGGGTTCTAAAATTAATCTGATTAATTTTAAAATCTTAAATGGCAAATACAGATCCAAAAACATATTAAAAGAGTTTTAGTATGTTGTTTATCATTGAAATCAAATAGATAAAAATAAATCTTGCATTATGCATGTGACCCTAGGTGAAAATTTTTTAATTCAATGGTATAAACTTGTGTTTTTCACTCTTCCGCTTCTTCAATTGGTATCAGAGCCACTATATTTGCCATTTAGATTGTTGATTATATGATTTAATTGTGTATTTTGATCATGAGATGATTTATCCATTGCTGGTTACAATGGATGTGTGGCGGCAAGCTTGAAGAACACCAACATGGTGCGCAAGGTTTGGCTTCATGGGTGGTGCAAAGGTTTGGCTTTTTAATTCTGCAATTGTTGTATGATCTATGGCCTATTTTATGACTAATTAAAGTATTTAATTAGTAGTTTTAATTACACAATTAAAATTTGATTCAAATCAGAATTTTAAAAATTGTTTAAATGTGATTCAAATCTGAATTTTAAAAGTTGTTTGAATGTGATTCAAATCTGAATTTTTAAAGTTGTTTGAATCATATTTAAATCTGATTTTTTAAAGTTGTTTGAATAATATTTAGATATGAATTTTTAAAAATTGTTTGAATGTGATTCAAATCTGATTTTTTAAAAATTATTTAAATGTGATTCAAATATGAATTTTTAAGGTTGTTTGAATGTGATTCAAATCTGAATTTTTAAATTTGTTTGAATGAGATTCAAATCTGAATTTTTAAATTTATTTGAATCATATTCAAATCTGGATATTTAAGTTGAATATGAGATATTCAATTTAATTTAAGTATGTATGTTTTATTTAATTGTTAAATGTGATATGCATGATGGATGATCATGGACTATAAAAGACCAATGTGATTGGATTTATTCTTTGATGTTTCTCTAGGATTGTAATTTAAATTAATTTATTTTTGGGCATGTATTATTAAGGTTGTAATAATTTTGGATTGTAATTTCATTTATTTAGTTCTTGTAAATTCGCCTTGGTATGCCAATGATTACTATGTAATATTGGATTGCAAGAAGATCAAGGAGGTCAAGAGCATTGGTAGGACTAGTGGGAGGAATTCAATATCAAGTGTTGATTATGTACTCCTTCAGCAACTCTTGTAAAATGAATGAATGAAATGCACCTAGGAATGCCCTGATTCAATTCTTAGTGGCTCAGAATTGAATCCCTTAGAAAGTCCATGATCATACCATATTTACTGCTTATCCATGAATGCATGAGATGTATGGAAATGTATGCTATTATATGATATATGCATGCTAAATAGATAATGTGCAAAGTGAGACCTTAATAGTAATTAGGATGACCACAAAATCTTCCAAACAAATGATAGAGTTGGAAATGTTATAATTAAAGTAATTATAACATGGGCCCTCCATTGGGGCAATTATTTTAAGAAATTTTAAATAGTTGCATAAGATGCAATTAATTTAAGAGATTTTCTTAAGAATAATTGTTAAGCATAAGATGTTGTAAATATGTAAATGGTTTAGTGGCCAATATTGGATGTACCTGAGGACATTAAAATTATTTACATAATTATTGGCTCAATGGGATCAACTTAACTAATGCAAGATAAGTCAATAATGGATGTACCTGAGATTTTGAGCATTAGGGGCTAGGTAAAGGATTGAACCTCACATGAGATGTGATGGGCAAGGAGTTGCTCACTTATAGTTTATTGTAATTCCAATAATAGATGTACCTGAGGATGATCAATAGAATTATAAGAATTCAATCACCAACTAGAAATCCATCCAACTAGGATTTTCGTTTTCTACTTTGGAAGTGTAGGATTCGCTAAGTTAGTGGGAGGACCAATTTGATTAAAAGACCATAATCATCTTGGTTAATTACATGATACATTTACTAATTAATCTGGTTATTTTCTGCAGTTAATTTTCTGATAATAATGAGCACAAAACAAGCACTACCATCCAATATCCTTGCAAGCATACTTGATCGCAATAGGTTGACAGGACCTAATCTGTCTGATTGGCTAAGAAATTTGAAACTTGTCCTGAACCTTGAACATATAAGATATGTTCTAGATTCAAATGTTCCTGGTCCCTTACCTCCAGAGGCCACTCAAGAGGAACTTGAAACTTTGGACAAGTGGAAGGAGCATGATATGAGAGCTAAGTGTTACATGCTTGCTTTCATGAGTAATGAGTTACAGAAGCAGCAGAGAATATGCAGAGTGCGAGTGAGATCCTCCTTCACCTACAAGAGTTGTATGGTGAGCACAACAGGAATGCTAGGTATGAGATATCTAGGCAGCTATTCCGCATGAGGATGTCTGAGGGACAGAATGTTGGCGATCATGTCCACAAGATGATTCGGCTGATTGAGCAGTTGGAACATCTTGACTTCAACATGGATTTCCAATTATAGACGGATTTGATCCTTCAGTCCCTTCCTGAGTCATTTGGGAATTTTGTGACAAATTTCCATATGACTAAACAGCAATGCACCTTAGCTGGTTTACTCAACATGTTGATTATTGCCCAAAAGAATATGCCGGGTAATAAAGGAAAAGAGATAGCTTTGATTGCATCTTCTTCTACTGGAAAGTCCAACAAGAAGAAGGGCAATAAGAAAAAGAAACCTCAAATTCCTGGTCCTTCTAAGAAAATAGCTAAACAGAAAGGGAAGACCAAAGCTGACAAAGGCAAAGGAAAGTGTTTCCACTGCCAACAGGAAAGTGTTTCCATTACCAATAAGAAAGTGTTTCTTCTGGCCAGAGTATAGCAATCTAAAAGAATGCAATGCTATGGTGAAAACCAATTCAAGTTCAAAATATATTTGACACTTAAGGTTATGTCATGTTACAGAAGATAGAATTGCAAAATTGGAGAAAATGGGGATTCTATCCTCATTGGGCTCTGAGCCTACTCCAACTTGTGAATCTTACCTTTAGGGCAAAATGACTAGATCACCTTTGTTGGACAAGGGCTAAGAGCTGAAAATATTTTGGAGCTAATACATAGTGATGTATGTGGTCCATTTAAAGAAATGGCTAGAGGCGGTTTTCATTACTTTACTGATGATAAATCAAGGTTTGGGTATTTATATTTGATGAAATACAAACATGAATCCTTTAAAAAGTTTAAAGAATTTAAATCTGAAGTAGAAAATCAAACAGGAAAGAGTATTAAAGCTCTTCGATTAGATCGTGGAGGTGAATATTTGAGTACTGAATTTGATGAATACTTGCGAGAGCACGGCATTGTTTCCCAATTGACTCCTCCAGGAACACCACAACTGAATGGTGTATCTGAAAGGAGAAATCATACCCTATTGGATATGGTACGTAGTATGATGAGCTATACTGATATGCCAATCTCCTTTTGGGGATTTGCATTAGAATCAGCTTTGTATATTCTGAATAGGATTCCATCAAAATCAGTTTCTTCCACACCTTATGAGATATGGCATGGAAGAACACCAAGTCTTAAGCATGTTAAGATTTGGGGTTGTCCAGCTTATATCAAAAAGATGAACACTGATAAATTGAAAACCATATTAGAAAAGGGTCGATTTGTTGAATATCCAAAAGATAGTTTTGAATATTATTTTTATTTACCTACATCACAAAAGGTTGTAGTGAGTAGAGATGCAACATTTCTTGAACAACAGTTTGTTCAAGAAGGAGGCAAAGGAAGGCAAATAGAGTTAGAATTGGAGAATTCTGACCAACCAACAGATCAGATGAATATAGATCTATCTAGTCAATCTACACCTATTGATGAAACATCCACAGCTGTTCCTCATAGAACAATCAGGGTATCTCACCCACTAGTGAGATATGATTTCCTTCATGAAGAATAACAAGAGTTGTCTACTCATGAAGAAGTAGATCATGAAGATGATCCACTTGCCTATGAAGAAACTATATCAGATATAAACTCTTCAAAATGGATTGATGCTATGAAATCAAAGATTGATTCCATGTATAAGAATCAAGTTTGGGATCTTGTTGACCCACCTGAAAGTATTGTACCTATAGGGAACAAATGGGTTTTCAACAAGAAAATTGGTTCTAATGGAAAGGTAGAGACTTATAAGGCAAGACTAGTAGCGAAAGGGTTTCGCCAAAGGCAAGGAATCGACTATGAGGAGACTTTCTCGCCTATTGCCATGCTTAAATCAATTAGGATTCTATTAGCAATAGCTGCATACTATGATTATGAGATTTGACAGATGCATGTCAAATCAGCTTTTCTCAATGGATACATTGAAGAAAATACATTGAAGAAAACATTTTCATGGAACAACCTAAGGGTTTTGAATCCCAAGATGGTTCTAAGGTATGCAAGCTAAAGCAATCCATTTATGGGTTGAAGCAAGCTTCGAAGAGTCAGAACATCCGTTTTGATGAAGCCATTAAATCCTTTGGTTTTATCAAAAATAAGGATGAGCCATGTGTATATAAGAAGGTTAGTGACAGTGCTATCACTTTCCTTGTCTTATATGTAGATGATATACTATTGATGGGTAATGACACAGGTATGTTGACAACTGTAAAGGTATGGTTGTCAAATACATTCTCCATGAAAGACTTAGGAGAAGCAACCTATATTCTTGGGATTCGCATCTATAGAGATAGAGCGAAAAGAATAATTGGTTTATCCCAAAGTCTATACTTGGAAAAGGTGTTAAAGAGGTTTAACATGCTTGATTCCAAGAGAGGATTGTTACCAGTGAGACATGGTATCCACCTTTCTAAAGAGATGTCTCCAAATACACCTGAAGAAAGAGAAAAGATGGCTAGGATTCCATATGCTTTGGCTATTAGAAGTTTAATGTATGCAATATTGTGTACTAGGCCGGATATTGCATATGCTGTTAGTTTGACTAGCAGGTATCAATCCAATCCAGGTTTAGAACACTGGATAGCTGTCAAGAATATCCTTAAGTACTTGAGAAGAACTAAGGATTTATTCTTGATCTATGGAGGTGGAGACTTACAATTGGATGGTTATACTGATTCTGATTTCCAATCAGATATCGATGATAGAAAGTCTACCTCTGGATTTGTGTTCATTTGTAATGGAGGTGCAGTCAGTTGGAAGAGTTCCAAATAGAGCACGACTGCAGATTCCACTACCGAGGCTAAGTATATTGCTGCATCAGATGCTGCAAAGGAAGTTGTTTGGATAAAGAAGTTCATGACAGAACTTACAGTAGTTCCTTCCATTGAGTCAGCAGTTCCACTACACTGTGACAACAATGGAGCAGTCATACATGCTAAGGAACCAAGGTCTCACCAGAAATCCAAACACATAGAAAGGCGCTACCACATTATCAGAAAAATAGTTAGACGATGCAATGTAGCCATGCAGAAAATAGCATCAGCTGAAAATCCAGCTGATCCATTCACTAAGCCTATGTCACATACTCAGTTAGACCGACATCTTGAGAAGATGGGTCTAAAATATTGTAATAAATGGCTCTAGTGCTAGTGGGAGATTGTTAGTAGTATGCCCTAGAGCATATCATTTAGTATGTATCTTGTACATGTTTTTATTAATAAAAGGCATTTCCACTTTTCCATTTACATAATATATTTATGTGTAATAGAAAAGGTCCATTGATATTTTGTTAGAAATTCTATTCTTAAGTCGTTAAGAATATGAGTGACAGTATTTCTAGTACAAAGTATCATAAATAGGTTCACAATCGAGGATACTTCATAATAAGGACATGACTTATCCAGAAAGATTGTATTCATATTTGTTCCCAAGTTATTTATATGAGATATAAATAAGATGAAATTGTGAGTCTCATGCCATATGACAAACGTGATAGGCACTTATACATGATAAGTAGGCCGAACTAGTGACACTTATGACAAGCACATAGAGTTTACTCTTGTCAATGTTTTGTCATAAATCATATCAGTGCATGTAATCTTTAAACCTGAGATAGCACAGTTATCTTGTATATAGGTAGTTTGAGTTTGATACTGCTTTCATACTTGTACTGTGTATGGGTATATGGGCATGTGTTGGCTCCTACTAGTTATATGTGGAGGTAGGTGTTGATCAAGATGGAATCTGTTCCTCTAAGTAAATAGAGATAAAATCCTATGTTCATTTAATTGTTCTTGATGTTTTAAGTTCCTGGCCAGGACAGATAGATTTAATCAGAAAAGAATTTCTGATGAGAAAAATCTTTTTAATCAAGAACTGGAATTAAAAGAGAACATAACATTCATAGCAAATGGAGTTTGACATAAACCATGACTCCAGCTTGAGTTGGGATTTTGTAACAGAGTGATTCTAGTGCATGGTAACATATGATTATAGGTTCATTTAAGGTAAACCTTATTACTAATTGAGTGGCTATGGCATGCTATGCTAGGTGTTAACTATGGTCTATGAGGTGCATAAAATGATTTAGAGAAATCATTTATGGTAAGAAAGAGTTCTGATGATATTAAGAGTTGATATCATATCTCATTGCCAATTAGTGATGAGCCTAGTAAGTCACACACATACACAAGTTATCACCTAATTAAATATGATTTAATTAATTAATTAAATAGTTTAATTGATTAATTAAATAGGTTTGGTTTGCAATTAGATTGCAAAGTCCCTAGCATGACTTGAAACAAAATCTAGGTTATTGGATGTACAGTATAAGTTAAATTTATATTTAAAGTGTTTAAATATGAATTTAATTAATGAGAAATTAATTAATAAAGATTAATTAATTAATTTATATTTGATATAAATTAATTAGAAGAAGAGAAATAATTATTTTGGGTTGAAAACTCAAAATTAAGACACAGGGGCATTTTGGTCATTTCACATGGTGACATGTGGCACCATGAGATGGTGACACATGGCATTACACATAAGCTTGCCAAATGTCTTTTAATCATATAAGATGATTAAAATTATGATTAAATATAGGTTTGACACTTGGCACAATGTGATTGGGTCAATTAAACCTAGAACCAATCAGAGGGTGACATGTGGCAAGGGTTTAATGTGTTAACCCAGCTATATAAGGGAAAGGATGAAAAGAAAAATACCTAGCTGCTATTTGTTTCATTATGGCCGCCCCAAAGCACCTCTCCCTTTCATCTTCTTCATCTCTCATCAATTCAAAGAGATTAACCAACAATCTCTTGAATTAAAAATACTAGAAATTGTTTCTAGTGTCCTGTTTACATCTTTAATCTCTTAAAAGGCAGAACTTGATTTTCTAAATAATAGAAAAAGCTTTAGAAGCTGCTCAAGGGCTGCCATAGGTGTTCTTGGTGTGGACAAGCTAGAGGGACAACATCTGGTGTCCTGAAGATGCATCTCAAAGGCTCAAATACACTGCAGTACATCAAGAGGTTAATGTGTTTGTTCTTGATTTAATCTAAGGTTCTAAAATTAATCTGATTAATTTTAAAATCTTAAATGGCAAATACAAATCCAAAAACATATTAAAAGAGTTTTAATATGTTATTTATCATTGAAATCAAATAGATAAAAATAAATCTTGCATGATGCAAGTGAACCTAGGTGAAAATTTTTGAATTCAATGGTATAAACTTGTGTTTTTCATGCTTCCGCTCCTTCAGGGATATGATTCGATATGGGTAATTGTAGACCGTCTAACTAAATTAGCTCATTTCTTGCCTGTGAAGACCACATATTCTATTGCACAGTATGCTCGGCTCTATATTCGAGAAATAGTTAGATTGCATAGAGTTCTTGCTTCCATAATATCTGACAGAGGGCCCCAGTTCACTTTTCGGTTTTGGAGGAAGTTGCCGGAGGCACTTGGCACACAGTTGAACTTTAGTACTACTTTCCACCCTCAGACAGACGGGCAGTCCAAAAGGACAATCCAAACACTCGAAGACATGCTTCGCATGTGTGTTTTGATTATTGGAGGTCAATGGGATGATCAGCTACCCTTAGTGGAGTTTGCCTACAACAACAGTTATCATTCCAGCATAGGAATGGAACCCTACGAGGCACTATATGGCAGGAAGTGTAGGTCTCCTCTATGTTGGACGAAAATGGAAGAAACGAGGGTGCATGATGTGGGCCTAGTGCAATACACTTCAGAGATAGTTCCTTTAATCAGGGAACGATTGAAAACAACTTTCAGTAGGCAGAAGAATTATGCAGATCCCAAACGGAGGGATGTAGAGTTTGCAGTAGGCGATTACGTGTTCCTGAAGGTTTCTCCGATGAAGGGAGTCATGAGATTTGAAAAGAATGGCAAGTTAACACCTCGGTATATTGGACCTTTTGAGGTTACTGATAGAGTTGGAGCAGTTGCCTACCGGTTGGAGTTACCACCCAACCTTTCTCATGTTCAACCTGTATTTCACATCTCCATGCTCAGGAAATATATTCCTGATCCTTCTCATGTGCTACAACTGGATATAGTAGAGCTGAAGGAAGACTTGACGTTTAAGGAGCAACCTGTAGCCATAGTGGACTACCAAGTGAGGCAGCTAAGATCAAAACAGATCCATATGGTTAAGGTTTTGTAGAGGAGTCAGTCTGTGGAAGAGTGCACCTGGGAGTCAGAGCGAGACATGCGTAGTAAGTACCCTTATCTATTTAATGTGTAATATACTTTATTCTGCCTTGTGTAAAAAATTCAAAGACGAATTTTCTGTAAGGGGGGAAGAATGTAACACCCCTAATTTTTAAATTTATTATTTTGTGGGTAAATATTAATATTTTATTTTATTTAAGTTTTAGGAAATTATTTGAAATTTTTCAGATTTTAGAAATCGGGTTTGATTTTCTGAAAATATAAAGCTTTGATGATTTTTAAAAATTAATTTAAAGACCATGTGGCAAAACGAAAAATATATTTGGACTCTGCGAATTTTTCTAAGTTTTCTATAATTTTTTCGAAATTTTTAGACATTTTTTTCAGTCCCAAGGTAGAGTAAAATTTAAAATTTTGTATCCTAAATCGGAATGGTCGAATCGAACCGGACCGGATCAAACTGATCGAATCGGACCAGCCATTTCTTTTCTTTTTCCTTCCTCGCGCGCTCGACACTCCTCCTTCTTCTCCCATTTTCTCTCTCCTCACCACCTCCTCTTACTGCGCCGTCGCCACCCCAGCCCTCCCTACTCGCCGGCGCGCCGCCATAGCCCTTCCCCGCTGTCGGCCGACTCTCTAGGCAGCTGGAAAAGTCACGCGAAACCTCCCCTTCGCGCAGCGCACCGTATTGCCTTCTCGGCCAAAATTTGGCCGATCCGACCACCGATCGGACCGGGTCTTGTATCAAAACTCTTCTACACCTCGAGAACTTTCCATAGATACCAAGAACACTAAAATCCATCAAGCGGTTTGCCCAATTTTTGTTTGAAAAATTTTAGCTCATTTTGACTTTTGGGCTAAATTTCTAGCAAACCGTGAACTCCACGAGAAAATCGAGAGTATCGGAGCGCTTCACTCGCCGAGAGCTTCACGGCAATACCAATTTCAAAATTTTTCAACACCGTTTTTCGATGGGTCCCGCGAAACTTTGTAATATTTTTCTGAGCACTAAATGAGCTTAGAAAATTTCGTAAAAATTATACACTAACCCTCGTATTGTGGGCTTCGTGTAGGTACCTTCAATTCGCAAAAATTCAAAGATTGCCCAGGTCTGTAAATTTCGGGCCAGGCAGACAGGCTATCAAAAAAGTCTTAGAATTGGGTAGAGATTTTAGCTACCCCACCATTGTCAGACGTCTCGAGTGCGTTCCCAGGGTCGGAATTGGCATAGGTAAACCCGAACCTTACTTTTTCTTAATTATCTAGTACTTGAATTAGATTAAAAATCTCTAGAATATTCGTGGTAGCTTAGAAAATTATAATTCCTTTTGTATTAGCTTAGTAATATTGCTAAGGACCGTGGGGCAAAGTTTTAAAATTTTTAGAGCTCATTTGGGTAGTTTTTGTAAAAGGGTTAATTATAAGGACTAAACTGTAGTTTTTCATATTGTGATTGTTGACTGTTTGGATGGGCCTAGGAGGGGCTGTGTGATTTAATTAAGTTGTGGGTGTGTGGTTTGTGGATATAGAAGTGCGTTTTAAGCCCTTTTGCAGGTTGGGTAGGTCCTAGGTATAGGGGAGACTCTGCCAGATTTTCGACACGACCTAGGACATCTTTGGTATTTTCTTAGTTTGTATTGAGTCAAATTTATTAAATAATTATAATAAAATTATCAGGTGAGCTGGGACAGCCTTCCTCCTCCGCCCAGCCGCCACAATGACTTCGGTTAAGTCTGTGAGTAAAATATTAATTTTAATTGTAATTTTGATATTATTATATGTTCAAGCATGCCCATGAATCACTTATAAATATGTATCTATCTAGTTAAATACTAGGCACATTTTATATTGCATTCATAATTGTTGAAGTACCATGAATGTTATTTGTGATAATTTGAAGCCGTGTGTGTGCATAGCGTGCGTGTGGTATGGTATTGGATATGGACAGGATGGGTAGACACGGCTTGAGAGACACTCGCTGGGACCCCACATTTGGTTTATTAAGCGAAAGTTTGGCTTGAGAGACACTCGCTGGCAGAGGTTGGATTAAGAGGGCTGTATAGGGGATCAGCTCCCATATATGTATTTTTTGACAGTGTTGGGTGTGTGAGTGCTCCAAATTGCCTTTTTGCTATTATGATATGAAAATTTTGACGATGTTGCATTTCACTGTACAGAGTGCATTAGTTTTAGATAGCTATAGAAATTATGGTTAAAATTGATATTTTACTCTCTGAGTCGAACGCTTACTCCTGTTCATCTATTTTTTCAGGCTACAGGAGGATTATTTGTTGTGGCTAACCTACTCTTCTTTTTCGCAGGTCCATTGATAGTATTTAATGTATTTTGTACAATTGAGTTAAATTTTTAGATTCCGCATGTGTTAGAAGCACTTATTTTATTTTGGGCATGTATTATAAAAGTTATGTTGGACTTGTAAAAATATTAACTGTATGCATGATGGGATTGGATGAGGGAGCTGAGCTTCCATTTGAGTTATGATCATTTGATTATGTGGAGGGTAAGCTGAGCTCTCCAATTTATTATATATTGTGTTTACAGGTCGGGCGAGTCAAAAACTCCCCGTTAAATGGTCTATTTTATGACTAGATTCTGTCCGATTGAATTGTTGAAATTAGGCCCAAATGGGCCTTAGAGTTAGTTAAGTTTACTATGGGCCTCGAGAGCTTTAGACTGGCCCAGGTCATAGTACCTGTCCGGCCCATAGGTTGGGTCGTGACAGTTAAATTATAAGACTAAATAATAATTTTTTTCTTTTTTGCTACTTTTAAAATAAAATAAAATAAATATTTATTAAATATATTTTCTTGTCAATGTTTCTGAACAATATCAAGTAGAGTCTAAACATATTTTGTCACTCATTAATTCAAACACCAAAATCCACAAATAACCTCAATCCAATATAAGAAAAAGGTTCGAGAAACTAAACACTTAATGGAACTTTGTGATTGTAGATATCCTTGACTAATATTTGCATCAAATTGACACTACTTATAGGCAAAAGCTAGGGATGTGCGGGTCTTATTCAAATTAAATTCTTACTAAGAATAGGAAATAGCTAAATATAATTAAATTTTTTATTTTAATTTAGTATAATTTTTTTGATATTTTAATTTTAATTTGGTTTTATGTTTGATTCTTTAATTTTAATTCAAGTGGTATAAAGGTATATAAGGTTATAAAGCATTAAATGTGTATAGTCAGCTATTTAAAATCTCAACGAACTTAGAATGACTTGGGATGTAAAGTATCCAACTTAGAGTACCCATGAAATTGTTTTAGGTTGCTCATGCATGTTAATTAGGCCGAGGTCAACTAGTTGTGATCACGAAAGGAAGCCATAAGCGCCTTCTCCCCTTATATGCCCCAAAGTCGAGTACTTCTTTTAGGTCATACATAAGCTATGCCTCACGACCAATATACTATGATCACTAGGTCATGGTGAAGTACATGTGGCGTAATTTTAAGCTTGAGATATTTTCTTATATCATCTTTCTTTCATAATGTAACTATAATTTATTAAATTAACATTCAATATATCAAAATTAGTCATTGTATTAACTTAATTTATATCATATTAATATAAGATAGTTAATAACTATTAATTAAAATGTATACTTACAATATGGGTCAAATTCAATTACAGTTGAATTTGAATACCAAACATAATTTCATGTGCATTTGGAAGTGGATTCGTTCATGCGAGGGGGGATGACCTATCTGAATGGGGTGTTCTTCTTGCTGATTGCCGTCATCTTCTAAGACAGGGGAGGAACTTCTCTTTATGTTGAGTTCCAAAGCATGCCAGCAAAGTGCCCCATGCTCTTGCTTGGATTTCGTGTTGTCATGCTTGCTTTGTTATGTGAACACTGGACAGAGCCTTTGGATTGTATGGTCGCTCTGTTATGTGAAGACTTATCCTGTTAATTAACGAATTTGCTTTCCCTTCAAAGGAAAATTAAAATCCAATTTAATTTGTATTAATTCACTTATTAATGTGTAATTATTAATATATAAATAAAGGCAATGAGATGCATTTTTTTTTTGTCATAACATTGTAAATTGTGTGTTTCGATTCAATTTGGACCAGATTTGATTATCGGTTCACACCCAACCCTTCTACCAATCCCACATCTTTGTTGGCATGTCATCAGAAGATGACAGTACATGTGGAAGGGAAGGGAAGGGGGGACAGACACACACCCAATAAAATCTTTGCGTGCCTCAAACTCTTTGATCAATTCTATTTTATCCTGATCGTATACGGGGATGAACTTGTTGTCTGATCCAGTGACATTAATCCAGTTCTTTCTTGCAATGAATTTGGCTGACCTTATTGCAAGAATTATGAACATTTAATAAAGGAGCAAGTACAGATAGGCAATTAGCTTATATATTGTAAAAAAAAAAAAAAAAAAAAAAGAAGAAAGCATGCGGAAGGTATATGCATGGGGAGCCAGTGACCTTAGAAGACTTCTCCAAGGTCTATCATCAGTCTTGCAAGTTGTAAGTTAGCACATGCAATTGCCACACGTCCTTCCAATGCCATTTAGCACAGATTTATGGAAGAAATTTGAAGGGTTAATTAGCATAATTTCCTTACATCTTTTCCCCCTTTGTTCCCATTTCTCTTAAAAGTTTTAGAATTTATCCCATTTTATTATCGAAATTCGGTTAATATACTAATTAAGAAGGTTTAAAATTTTGTGAAATTTAATGATAAATTTGCACTTTTATTTTAAAATAAATAAAGAATTATTATCCTAAAAACAAATATAATAAAAATTAATGGGATTATCAAATATATCAATGCTCTGACTTTGTAAAATCTTCTATCTCTATCTCCTCATAAGCATAAATAATTTAAATTCTAAAGGAAAGAAAGCGAAGTCATGGGCTTAGTAACAAGCTTTTGGATTAGATTTGTGGGCTTTGTGAAATCTCTGTTGCTCAAGAAGAGAGATGGCCATGAGAAAGTGATTCCTGAGGGAAAATATTTTCCAACAAATATGAATAGGAAAGATGCCAATGCATGCTTGTTTCTCAAGATTCAAGAAGCCACTTCAAAAGAGATGGACATTAAAAGCTCACCTATAATTATTCTACTGCCACATTTGCTAGCTATTCACAATTCTACTCGTACTAAAATACTTGTAATATATATTAATTGCTTAGCTATAAAGCTAAGCACTCTCATTGTGAAATCAATTCTTCAAATTTTCATTTCTCAAAAGAACATAGTAGCTATTGCATTTCTATTTTCATTTTAAAGGTTTTACACTAGAATGGCATAATTTCACGCATTTATATATATATATATATATATATATATATATATTATATTTTAAATAAAAAAGACAATAAATTATTAGATTTTTAGCCAATATTATACAATCATTTTTTTCTTCATATAAGTCACAAAGAATATTGATTTTTTTTTTTCAAAGTAGTAATAAGTAGTGTTATTAGACCCAAACCCATGAAAGGAATTGAACTTAAGATTTCATGAAAGGTCTTTAAAATCACAATTAATTGAGTTAACTTGATAATTATATATTTATTGATTTAAAAAATATATATCTCTTATTTTATAATAAGATAATAAATTTTACAAAATAATATGCTTATTTATTTTTTAACATATAAATAATATTTTATAAATATTAAAAGATATAAATAATATTTTATAAATATTAAAAGTATAATTATACATTTATTACTCGTAAATATAGAGTAATATAGAGTTAATTCCTCACCACTACTTTCTTAAAAAAAGAAATAATAATTAATAATTTGAAGAAAAAGAAAACCAAATTGGAATGATAAATCTCCTTTGGATTGTAAATTCCAAATTTGCAATCATAGATATCTTTTGCTTAATGAATAAACATTAGGCCACGCAAAAAGATGGAAGAATATCCCATAGGATCATCGTAACCACTGCCACCTTAACTTCATTTTTACGCATTCTTCAGCCAAATAAATATATATATATTTAATAATATTTGTCTAATTAATTCTTTTTGAAAGAAGTTTTTAAATTTTATATTATCTCTGAGAGACCTAAAGAAAGTGAATATTTTTTTAGTACATCAGAGTTTCTCTATATTTGTTTTTCGGATTGCATGGTTATTATTTCTAATAATATATTTGATATTTTCTCTAATAATTAAATTTGAATTTTTTTTATTAAAAATATAATAAATTTTATTACCGTACTCGATATTTATTAAAAAAAAAAGTGAATATTAATGGAATGAGAGAGTGAGTGAAAATCATAATTAGAGACCAAGCAACATGAAGGCAGATTACCAAACAAAAGCAAGAGATTAAAACAAAGCTTCCTTTTGAATTATCATATTCACAAAACTGCATTATCTTCTTGCTCTTTGTTCCCCACAGACCACACACTTTCAACCTAAAAAAGTGATAAAAGTAAATTATATAATAATATAAAGACAAATATTTGGCATATCACTTTAATAACGTTTCATTAGTTGGTTGATTTCTTTAATTCTCCGCTTGATTTCCAACAAATATATATATGACTCCAAGGCCAAGGATATTATTTAAAAAAATAATAATTTTTTTAGTTTGATTTAATCAATTAAATAATTCATTCGAGAATTAAAAATAATTTAACTTAAATTATAAAAATTAGTTTATAAACCTATTTGACATTGCGTTTGGAATACTGAAGTTGCTTTTTTGAATAAAAGTATAATTTTAGATGTTATTGAAAAAAATAATTTGAAAAAAATTATTTTGTTATTTTAGTACCCTTATAACTAAAATTAATTAAATTTAATTTTAAATTACTTTTTTAATACTCTCTGACTAGTATATTTAAAAAAAATAATTTTCTTAACAATAATTTCAACAATAACGCTAAATAGGCCCTATAAGTACTTAAAGTTTTAAGCAGTTACATATTTAATTAAAATGCTTATAAATGATAAATAGTTGATGAATTAGATAAAAAGTGGCTTATTCATATATTTATTATTAAAATGACTAAATAAAGATAATAATTTATTTTATCAAGTAATAAATTATTATATTAACTCAATATTGTAATATAATGATTGAAATATATTAGAATTGATGGGAAATATTTTATTTGAATTAATGCCAAAAAAAAAAAGAATTCCTATAACTAATAATATATATCCTTCATTTTTTTATATTCTATTCTTTGTATTTCAAAAATACATAATAAATTTTATTTAAACATGCCCAATTTATTTTTCTTAAGTATATATTGAATTTCAACTTATTTAAAATCGAACTAAATCGAAAATAGTTGAATTCTAAATTGAAAGTGGACCAAACTGAAAACAAACTCTAAATTGCCATCCAACCCCAATCAAAACAAAACTGAAATTGCCGATAATTGAAACAGTTAAGACTGAAACCCAACAATCCAATTCAAAGCAAGCCAGCCACAACCCAGAACCGAACTGGAGACTTGCTTACTTTCACATAGCTATTTTTTGACCTATAATGACAAATTTCAAATCAATGGACAATTCAAACTATTTAGAATAGTGCTCTATGCAATCTCCACCCATCTCATTACACTATTATTCGATCAAAACCCAGATGATAAATTTGTCAAAAATTTCATAATTACTACCTGCATGATTACGCTATTTGATCAAATCCCAGATGATAAATTTGCCTAAAATTTCATGATTACTAACTCCATGATTCTATTATTATGCAGGTTAATATATCCGTAGTTTTCTTGCTTTATCTGGAAAACTATAGTGATGGGTGACCCCATAGGTTATAAGGATATATATTTTTTAAGTTCTTATTAGTGCCTTCACCACTATGAATTGTGCAGAAGCTTTGCACATTTAGCAGTTCAAGACTTCAAGGTCCCCAAAAGTTGAGTTTGGTGGAGGACCATGTAGTGCAGGCTTTAGACCTCCTTCCAAGAAGGAAAAAAGAACAAAAAAAAAAAGAAAGTCAATTTTATTATGATCAAAGACGTGAAAATATAATGTGAGGTGCCGAAAAAGCTTGAAGGAACTGGTATATTCCAAGAATAAACTTCTCCACTCACTTCTCTTCTCAATGTCCTCTATGATCACCTTTTAAAATAGGTTGGACCCCATCTAGACCTTTGTCAACCACTACTGTCTCATTACTGGTTGGTATCACACTTCAAATTTAAATGATGAGGAAGATGGTTACTCTTTCGAAGACCCATTGGCATGCCAGTGGCCGGTGGCAGAACCACAATTTGAAACCCTAACTTAAATTGGTTTTCAACTCTGCCGCCTAGTTCTATAATCAAACGTGTGAATCCAAGCAGGTCTAGTACAGTGGTAAGTATGCACTATATCGGAGTCAATAGTCTATGGAGGACCTCACTTTTCATATATAGTAATAGAGAGAGATTAGTCTTTAATCTCCTGTCAATCATAAAATAAAAAGAAAGAACACCCTGATTAATGATTAAAGAACGTTAACTAATAAAATTATTGATAATTAAAATTAACATAATAGGGTAGAAACTAATCATATCATATTTAATCATAATTATAAAAGGGATCGTAATTAACATCTATCATTAATTCTTTTTCAAAAATTTATTGATAGACACACCGTCTAACCTCAACAGTAATAAAAAATTCCCATGAAATTAATAACCACAATAGGCTCACTTCAATCTTGAAAAATACCAACGGTAGAAGACCATTGATTCCGGGTCAAGTGCAAAGTTCACTAGGCGGAAAGAGAAACAAATTCTTATCAGGAAATGAGGTGTTAAGATCAGAACCCTAGAAACTGCTTGTCATTGAAAGAATCAAAACACCCACTATATATATTCCAAGTGATATGGCAGACCCATCAACTCTTTCCAACACCACAACATTTGAATATATATTCTCATCAATCTAAAATCAGAGAAATGATTCTCAAGAAGTCCATGCCGATTTAAATCTGGTTCATCAATTGTGGCTTCCATTCCATAAAAAAATTTATTAAAATAAAAAAATTTCCATACACAAATAGTTGATCATCTGCTTTTTATCATCCATTTTTAGGCACAAGTAATAGAGTGGTCACGAGGGCTAGTTTTGGGTTGGATTAGATCATTTTGATTTAAAATTTAAGAAGATCAAAATCTGCAGGTTCTCAATTTCAATTTTAATCAAATTTAATAATTAAATGTTTTTTCAACATTTTTAATGTTCTAAAAAATCTGATTTTAAGTCAAATCAAGCAAATGATTGATTTTAATTTAATTTTAATTAAATCAATTTTGACTATTTTAATTATGAATTACCTCCGTTTGTGTTAAAATTTTGAAAATGATTTCTTATTATAAAAAAAAGAAAATTATTTTTTTAAAAATTATTTAATTTTTTCATTTAATTAGGAAAATATTTTATGTCAATCCATTTTCTAAGTATTATAAATACTTAAAAATTATTAAAAAAAATTTAAAAAATATTTTCCATAAAAGAAATAGATGCCAAAGCAATTTAATTTCAGACCATAGCATGGCAAGGACAACAGCAAGCAAAAGGCAAAAAAACTGCTACCTCTCGCCGCATAAAGGAACAATATATATGTCTTGTCCTGTCCGGTTTTGGTCATTTGAGCTTAGCCAACTTTTGATCTTAGCCAACTTTTGATCTTTGGCCTCTCCCGTCTCACCGCGTATTGGGAATTGTATCTGTCGTTTCCATAACCTATAAGAGTTGTTTGTAGTAGGGAAAAGAAATTCTCTTTCCATGAACAAGAGTATGCTCAGTGGCTGGTTAATGATAATAATGTTGATTCTTGCAAGTTGGCAAATCACACAGATTGCTCCACAGCTGAAACTTTTGACTCTCAATGATTCTATTCTATGCTGGTTAGAAGGAAGATTGAAATCAATCCAGTTTTTCTATTAGAATAATGCATAAGTTGAGTCATTCAGTTAATAGTTAATCCAATCATTGGCCAAGTGATTCAAGTTTATTAGAATATTAATTAATAGGTGCAATTTCCTTTTTTTTTTTCAAAAAAAATGAGTTTGTGTTATAACTTAAAAATGGTATGAAGGAAATCCCAATAATTAAATTGAATTGGTATAATTGATTTTAATTGGAATTCAAATTGAAATTTCACAAATTTGAAAATCGACTTTAATATCATTAAATTAAAGCAAATTGAAGAAATATTTTTTAAAGTAAAGAAAAGAGCGAACCCCAATAATCAAGTCAAAGAGATCCCTTCAACTCTCAAAATCCAACATTAACAGAATGTTAGATATTTATGGTGTGATATATATATTGGCAAAAGGGATTTTGACGTAAGATTCAGGTAAACATTCCAATTAGTGGTTCATATTTGCACTTAATTATAAATTAATTAGGATCCATTATTAAAAAATGACCCTAAATTAACCTAACAATAATTTAAGAGCCACCAACCGTTGAAGATGGCAATGGGGTGGGGATGGTGGAACTAAATTATGTTTAGTAAACCAGAAGGCCAAAAATTAAGAGTGAAGATCGTCTTAGTCAAAAGAAAGGTTCTCTATTATAGTGATTGGATTCCAACAAAGGAAGCACTAGCAGTGTGTTTTCTGCGTCTTGTTTCCAACCATTTATATATATATTATTGGTTTCTACTGTGACTCAAATTTGAAATCTCATGCATATAATATTACTGAGAGCTCATTGGATAAATGAAGGTTGTTGAATATGTTTGGCTGAAGACTTATATATTGCTTTTGAATCTGGAAGTCCCTTCTAACAAAGGGTTTGTTGTAGAAGACAGATGATTAATTAATTCATTGGATTAGATTCGTTACAACCTTATAATTTGATAAAAGTTTTATGTGCTATCAAAAATAGCTGAAGAGAAATAAATAGACTTGAGTGATTTCCACTCTTAACAAAATAGGTCAGATCTTATTTATTTCTAAAAATAAGTTCAAGACGGAGGAGATTCAAGACCCTATAAGGAACACATTATCCCTATCTCAAATAAATATGGGATATTAACACACTTTTTCACGCACAGAACACTTGGAGCGTGAAACATTTCTGGGAAACCCAACATTAATTTGAGAGGCTCTTACACCATCTTAAGAAAATGAGTCAAATTTAACTCACCTCTAAAAGCTAGTTTAAGGTGAGAAGTGTTCAAACATATAAAAGACATATTTTCCTTATTCCAAATCAATGTGGAATATTAACTTGCACTCCGATTTTTTTTTTTTTTCGGGTGGGAAGTTGTTTTCACTCTTTTTTTTTTTTTAAGCTCTTCACTATTAAAGGTATAATTTTGTATTAATTATAATTTTCTATTTGAAAAATTATTCATCTTTAAAATATAACAATTTTTTAAAGATTATTGGTTATCTATTTAAAAAAAATGAATCGTTTAAAATTAATAATTATCTTATTAAATATTCATATATTTTCTCTTTTATTAATATAGAGGTTAGGATTATAAATACATATTTTCTTTCTTATTAATCACTGACTTTTCAAGATTAAATATTTCATTCTTAAAGAATAAAAACCAAATATTAATTAATATAAACCAAATATTAATTTCCATAAAGAATAAAAATATTTAATTTAAAAAAATAATTAATAAATAGATGAAGATACAAAACAAACAACCGAATATGTAAGTGGTGCGAAAGAATGCCTGGCCGTAGATTAGGAAAAATCATACAATTCTTTCAGATCGAGCACTAAAAGTAATTAAAGCTCTTTACACTTATAAAAAAAATTAATTTTTCTCAAAAATATAAATTCAATATAATTATGAAGGATTATTGATTAGCTTCCTCAAACAGTAATACAGGAAGAGCAGAACTTATATATACATATATACGCACACTACAAAAGAGGTTAAGCATCATAATATTTCATGAACCCTAATCTTAATACATGGGTTTGTTGGATTTGATTTTCTAATATAGCATCAGAGGAATTGACTCCGTTAAAAAATGTAAGAATTTTCTAGATAATGGATAGAATTAATAATTAAGATGAGATAAGATAAGATAGATTTATATATCTAAGAAAATAAAAAATTAAGTATATAAATTAAAATACTTAAATAATAATTTATGTGTCTAAAAATGTGTGGCAGAGGCAAGGCCCAAACATTTTTAAAATTATTTTAATACATAAAAAAATTATTTTTTTTAAACTATTAATCCCTAAAAATTTATATTAATCTTTATAAATAAGTGTAATAAATTATTATTTTTATTAATTAACCCTCTCAAAATTTTTATTGATATCTAATAATTAACAACTTATACATTATGATTTAAATTGAAACGTTAAAATTACTTAATTATTATTATAAAATTTTAATTAAAATTAATTATTTAAATTTTTATATTTATAAAGTAAAATTTGATTGACAGTTTTTATTTGATGAAAATTATATATAAGTTAATCTAATAATTTCCTATAACACAATTTAAAATCAAATGGGATTTTTTTGTTTTTATGTTTCTTTAATAATATATATATATATATATATATATATATATATATATATATATATATATATATAAATTATCTTCCTTCTCATTTTCTTTCTCTCTTTTATTTTATTCTAATTAAAAAAATATTTTATTTTCATATGTATAAGTAGATAAAATTTGTGATCTCTTATGTAATTTTTAGATTGATTGATTTAAATATATATTAATTTTTCTGTGACATTTTTACTTTATGGTTTTACTAATATCTAATTTTTATGTCTTTTTAATTTTATTAATTTTTTAATTTTATGCTATTACGTCATATAATCTAGTTATTTGGGATTTATATTTATTTTTTTGAAGCTTTGATCCATGAATTTTATATAAGAATTTAATATAATATTTTGATATTTGCTGATTTTTATTTTTTAAAATAATATAATTTATATTATGAAGTTGTGTAATAATCAAATAATAATTTTGTAATACTTATATTTATTACAAAGATTTTGTTATAATTTTTTTCAATCGATAAATAATTCTTAAAATTTTATATTTTGTGTTATTTTTATTTATTATATATTTTATACACTTTATTATATATATGTGTTTACGTGTGCGTTAGAAAGTATTTTATTGACGTATTACAATTGGCCCTGTTAAAATTTTCTAACTCTGCCTCCGATGCATAATATATGCTATATATGTGTGTGTGTATTTAAGCTATTGTAATATGTATGAAGGTGAATGGAAAAGAAAATAAGATGGATATGAAATAATAAGGTTATAGAAATGAAGTGAATGTTTATGATTTTGTTATCTTATCTATTTAATTATTCATTTTATTTTATTTATTTATCTATTTTAATTTAGCTAACGAGTGGTATCAGAGCGTAATTGCTAATAAATGGTGTTAGAGTTCTCTTCTTAAGAGACGTGCGAGTCATCAAAGGAAGGTTTTCTCTGGTTGCGTAAGAGGGAAATCAAACGATTTAAGAAAGAGGGTGAATGTGTCTACTAACAGCTTCTTAAGGACTGAAACTCCATTGTCTACAGATTATCACATATGAGTAATAAAAATGAAGGCATATTTGAAGGCTCTGAATTTATGGGCAGTAGTTGAAGTTTAATTGCTTACAAATTCTACGCTCTTCATTATGCATGCACGTTCACATTGACTTTGTATTTTCGCTACGTATTTATCCGTTTCATATTTTTTTTTTTTCTGCCATAGGAGGCTTGATTTTCTATTGTTCATACATTGTTCATACTGCATTCTCCTTGACAAGACTTAATCTGTGTGTTCTCTGCAATTGTTGTATTTTAGAAAATTTATTTTTTTAGAATATAGAAAAGGATATTCCTAGCTGGTTTTCCCTCTGCACCGATTCTCTTCTTTTCTTTTAATAAGTTCATGCTTATCAAGAAGGGAAAAAAATTTCTAGCTAAAACTTTCGCCTCAAAGCAAAAGCAGCAAGCCATGGAATTGCAGAAAGTGGATGAAAAATTAGCCATGTTAATCAATTCTGCATTGTGATTAATTAAAGGTGATTGCACTTTTGCTAGGCTTCTTTAATTTCTGTGAGCTGCGACCACAGTGGTAGGCTAGCAATTGCAACGCTAGGCTTAATGTTTTCCCTCATCTCCTGCAACGTGTAACTCTCTGTGTTTCACTGTTCTGTGTTGTCTAGTTCTTTATATATTTATTTGCCAAATGGATTTCCATCAACTTTTGTGTTTACTTTCTTCTGAGAGTTATACGTGAAATCACAATCATAATCTGCTATTTATTGCATTTACTTAAAACTTTTTTCTCACAATTTCTTTTCTATTATAAAATGAAAATTCTATACCTAAATTCAATTAATTTATTACCGAACTCAAGCAGAATACATACTGTGATATTTACATATAAAGGATTCAAATATTTGTACATTAAATCATCATGATTCATTAAATCTGAGTAATTATTTTTTTATAAAAAAAAAATTTTAAGTGAAAATTATTAATTAAGGCTATATTTGATTAATCTATTCTTTTTATATTTTACATAAATATAACAGTTAAAAGGAAAGAAATTAATTAAGTTAACAATGGAGCATATAATAAGTAATTTGGCTGTGAATTTTAATCAAATGTATATTAAATGAGCGTTTGATTTAACTTATAAAAATTAACTTATAAAAATTAGGTATTTATAAATTAATTCGAACTTATAAATATTTAAAATTTTAAATAGTTATGTGTTTGATTAAAATGATTTTAAGTAATTAATAAGCACATTTGATAAAAAACAGTTCATAAGTAAATTTATTATTAAAATGACTTAAAAAAGACATTAAATTATTTTCTCAAATAATAAATTATAGTAACTCAACATATTATTACAATATTATCAAAATATATTTTAATTATATTACAATATAATTTAATTTTAAATTAAATAAACAAAAATTTTATTGATAAATATTTAATAAAATTAATAAAAATTAACTTTTATATTTATTAAAATTAATGTAAATAATTCATTTAAATTAATAAAAAAAATTTATCATGAATATGAGAATAAATAAACGAATATATGCTTATAAAAAATAGAATAAATATAATAAGGATATATAGTGAAATTTTAAAATTAAATAAAAATAATATAATAAAATATTTTGTTAAACTAACCTATAAATATTAAAATGAAAAATTTCTCTCTCACATTTTTTTTTATAAACACAGTTTATAATAAGTTTTAAAAATGCATTAAGTAAATAGATCCGTTTAAAATTATAACTCGTAAATAACTTGGTTTAACCAACTTATAAATTAAAATAAATATTCTCTAAAACTTGTTAAATGAGAAATTATTATTTTAATTAATTAATTAATTAATATTATAATAATCAAGAAACTAAATTAAAAAAAAAAAGGCAGAATAAGGAAGCACCAAATGGGTACTACTGCAGAATCATTCATCAGTTGAAAACTTGAACTAGAAGAGAAACTTTATTATGGAATAAATATATATGCATGAAAGTCGAAAGGAGAAAAGTGCAGGTATCAAATAAGCGTCAAGCTAACTTCAATTGGACGGCCATGATTGAATGCCCATTTTGTTCAAGAAGGGAGCTCAATTGGAATATGAGATATTCCTCTCAAAGTCCCATTTTTGATAACAATAAAAATTGATGTTCTAAAATATGTCCAAGAGGGAGGTGAATTTAATTCTAAAAATAATTTTTCGGTTCTTGCTCAAAACCTTTGAAAAATTGCAGCTTGGTTCAACTTAATTGTCTAATGTGAAATATGAACAATACAGCTCTATTGATAAGTTGATTCAAAGTTGGGTCATAAGTAATCAGTATACTGATCTAATAGATTATATTGACATTCAGTAGAAATTTCAGTAATCTGAATAAGTTTACAATACAGCAAACAGAGTAGTACACCAGATATATTAATTGACAGCAAATCAAACAATAAGCAGATTAAATCAGATGTCAGCAGATTCAGCAGTAAACCAATTTTCTTAGTTTGCAGCAAGGTTAACAATAAACAGTATCAACTTTCATGTCAGCAAAAGCACCTCAATCAGAAAGATAAAATGCATAAATGTAAAGAGTAAGGGTTGAGAAAATTGAACACTGAATTTTTATAGTGGTTCAGCGCAACTAACTTACATCCACTCTCTCAAAGATCCCACTTTGAGTCTTCACTCCATTAATTCTTCTCTTTTAAAGGCAAGAGACAAAAGCCCTTTACAAATCTTCTCACCAAAGCTTTTACAAGTAGCTTCACACTTCTATCAAGTGTTATCCCAAACACTTTTCACAATCAAGCTTCAATAAGTGCTTGAATGATCTCTCATAAATGATAATGAAGTGTTTAAAACTCACTCTCACTCAATACAACAGAATCTATAAAGAAGAGATGAGTAGATAAGCCAATGATGAGCAATAAAAACACTTTGAACACTTTGAATGAAAGCTTTTATGATTTTGAATAGTAGAGAGACTTTCATTTAGTGCCAAATGACCAAGGATAGGTGTATTTATAGCTTTGGAACGTTTTTGACCGTTTGAGAACTCATTTGAACGTTACAATTTTAAATTTCAAGAAAATAGCCGTTATTTTATCTTTTTCTGCGATGTTGTGCAGAAATGAGACAGTTAGCATACTGAAAAAGTAGCAAACCAGTTAGCATACCAAAACAAGTAGCAAACCAGTTAGCATACCAGGAAAACTTTTCTGCATAACTTTCAAAACTTCAAAACTTTACACCAAATCATAATCAAATACTTTTAGGCCATTAATGATATTTAAAAGAAAATCTTTTGAGGGATTGAAAAAAAGTATCATTGACTTCTACTCCTCAATTCTTTTCACAAGCAATCCTAAAAGTTAAAACTAACTTTTATACTATATGTACCTTCAAATTTGATCTTCAATGTAGCTTTGGAAGGTAACCTTTTCTTCTTTTATTTCCTTTGATTCGTCCTGTGTTATCTTAAAATGTCATCCTTTCTTCAAAAGCACGAATCCATCATGAAATCCTTGAGCCTTTTTCTTTGTTCTTTATGAAGCACAACACTTAAAACAATGTTAGTTTTATTCTAGTTGAGTTTTGGTATCATCAAAATCTATGCTCCTTTGAGCTTGTGGGGTCAAAAATCTCTCCCTTTTTGATGATGACAAAACTCAATCGAATCACCATGTAAATATTGACAAGTGTGAGTATGTGTATGAATGTATATGTGGGAATAACTCCCCCTATGTATATGCTTATATCAACATTTAATCACAAATAACTCCCCCTTAATAATTTCAATGAAATATTCATAAGCATTTTCTGTCTCAAGGAGTTTAAGGCAAGTGTGACTAAAATACTAACTAAATATGCACAATATGCACAATATATTAATCACAAACTATATTAATCACAAGTTATACCAATAAGATTACTCATTCATTTCTCCCCCTTTTTGTTAGCATTAAAAGAATATGGGAGAAAACATGCACATGTGTATAAATCAAAATTCAGTTTAAGTGCAGTAAACAAAATAGTCAAAACAGTAGATAATATGACAAACTAATTAAAGTTCAGAAAACTAAACATAGCAAAGTAAGTAGAAAATTAAGAGATAGACTGTCAGACAAAATTCAATCAGTAAACATGCAGTATGGTTATTTATCTTTTCAGCTTAGAGCTTCTTCTGATTTGTCTTGGAGAAGCCATCTTCAGATTTTTTGTCAGTTTTAGCCTTTTTGCCAGATGGTTTACCAGTTTGCTTTTTCTGCTTGCTTTTTTGTTCCTTTTGAGCTGTTTTTGCCTTTTCTTTTGCAGGTGCAGCAGGAGCAGGAGTCTGTGGTTCCGGCTCAGATTCAGAGTCACTCATATCCTTTCCATTTCCTTCTTTACTGCCTCCTTTTCTATTTCCATCATCGGAATCTTCTTCATCTTTTTCAGTTTCCTCTTCTTCTTCCTCTTCTTCTTCCTCTTCTTCTTTCTCTTCCTCTTCTTCTTTTTCTGTTTCCTTTTCTTCCTCTTCTTTTTCAGTTTCTTCTTCTTCTTCTTCTTCTTTTTTTTCTTTTTCTGTTTTTTTTTTTTGTTTGAGGAACAGAACTAGTAGCAGCCTTACTAGTTTCTCTAGCTTCAGTGCTTGAAATACCCAAATGAACTTTGATTTTGAATAGTTCTTCCACAATTTTATACATCAACATCAAAGTTCCATCAATCTTAGAATCAAGAGCATTCATAAGAACAATTTGAAAAGCTCTAAATATCTGTATTTCTCCAAGTTCAATTTCAACAAATTCCCTTAAGTTGTTCACTTCTTCCAAAATTCCTTCAACATTAAAAGTACTACTTGCACTATCCTTAGAACTAACACCTTGTTCAAACCTTAGTTTTCTGCCATCATCATCTTTCTGTGGACTTGTAATTGAGATCATATTTGTCCTAAGTTTCTCAGTTTTCAGAGGTATCCCAAAGTCTCTAAACAGGCCATTAAGAAGATGGGCATAGGGTAGTTTGTAAGGTGGTTTCCATTTCATAATTTGCTTCAGCATAAAGTAGGCAAGATTAAACTCAATTTGATTCACAATATGCCAAATTATGCAGAGATCAAGTGTACTTAAATAGTTTGGACTGCCAGTTCTAGGATTCAGCACATAGATGATAAAACTATGAAGAATTTTGATGTGTTAGTGAGCATGGGTAATGCTAGTCTTATCTTTTACTTCTCCTTTAAACACTTCAGCCTCAAAATCTCTTTTATTGAATCCGTCAACAGCAAATACTTCTTTATGAGAACAAATTCTATTCCCATTGTTTGGGATCCCTAGGGCTTTTGCTAACCTTTCTACTGTCACCACATAGACTTTTCCTTTTATTTTTACCTTAAAAGATTCATCTCTTTTAGCATCATCAACTCTTAAATTCTTATAAAATTCTTGAACTAAGTCCACATATACTCCTTCAGTGTTAGAGCATAATCTGTCCCATTTTTGATATTCAAACAAAGACTATAATGGAACAGAGACTTCATTAAAAGCAGGCCAGTGAATGTACCTTGGTTCATGAATGGCCCTTTCCATATGCATAATTAAAGCTTTTGAAGTCTTTTTCTTCTTGGATCCTTTTTCTTGGACAGGCTCAATGGTTCTTTTCTTGGGCGTTTCTTTTGATTTTCCAATTACTAGAGGAACTTCTCTCTGTGGAGGAGGAGATACAGGAACACTCGCACCAGTGGAATTTGAAGATGATGAGGGTGTAGTGACTTTTGCTTTGCCTTTTCCTTTTGACCGTGCCATGACCAAACCAGAAGAAAATTTGGCAGTAGGGATAGAGAAAACTAGGTTCACAAATTGAACAATGTGAGTAGTCAATGTATAATCATTAGAAGCATATCAACACATTTCTAGCACAATTTAGCACAATGTCATGTATATAAAAAAAATTAGGATTGACAGTAAGAAATATTCGGGTTTTTGAGAATCAACAGCAACCGATTCATGATTTTGTCATATAGCGCATTTTTGCGTAATGTTAATACTCAAAAGAAGAAAATTTAGCAGCTAATTTCGAAAGCGAAACAAACAGAACAATCACAAAAAAATGTAAAACACGTTTCCATTAATGTTTCAGATTCAATACCTGAGACTTATAGAGAGAGAGAATACGAATCGATGGTGACAGAAGAGAATGCGTCAGAAAATTTTAATCCAATGAGAATCACTTTGAATGGTTTCTTTCGGCAGATTTAGAGAGATAACGGGGAATGAATAAGAAGATTTTAGGGATTTTTTAACTTGAAATGATCGATTTGATTCAAAGCCAATGGGTTTCGGAAATTTTTAAGGAAGAGGAAGGGAGATGATGGTTGTGAGGGTTATGAGTGAAATGGGTTAAATGGAGAGAAGGCGCATCCGATCGAGCTTTGGGAGGTGATGCTTTGGAAAAGAGAAGAAAATTTGAATTTTAAACTTGAAAAGACATAAATGGAGATTTTTACAGAGTGATGGGCACCGTGTACCAGTGGAGAAGCAGAGAGCAGATTGATGGTTCTGAAAAAATTTTGAGTCCTGCGCTGGTTAATATGTCAAAAGTCTGTTTTGCCCTTAAAACACATAGTGATGCAATGCTTTAAATAGAAGGGTATTTAAGTAATATGTGTTACACTCATTTCATATAGGCATTTTAGGGTAGCTTTGCATCCATTTTGCCCTTATATTTTAGTATATTTTATGTTTTTAGCTTTATTTTATCTTATTTATTAATTTTAGATACTTTATATTTGATTTTTGTAATTTTGTTGTTTTTGATAGGATTTTGTGGCAAATCGAAGATCAATGAGTGCAATAGGAAGAGATTTGAAGAGATTTGGAGTTCTTTAAGCATGGAGGAAAGTTAAAGAAATCAAGCCTTGAAAGAGCAAACCAGCCAAAATTTGCTTGAGGCTTTGCTTAAGATCATGCTTAGGGTAAAGCGGCAGTGCTTAAGGTACAGCACAAGTCAAGCATGAGCAGAAAAGTCCATTTTACTCTAAGTCTGCCAAGATTTGCTGAAGGTCTGCTTAACCTTAAGCAGACAGTGCGACCAGAAGCTGAAATCTGCTAAGAAGCTGCTTAGGGTTAAGCCGAACCCTAAGCAGACTGCCCAGAACGTGAAAGATGCTGCTGACTTGGATAATTTTACACCTCATTTCCTACCCACTCTTTGGCTCTTATTTACTTTTAGGGCAACCATTTGGGACGATATAAATTCATCATTTCCTTATTTTGGCCATAGAAGAGAGGGAGAAAAGATAAAAAGGAAAGAAAATAGAATAGAGAGAGAGAAGGAGACGCCATTTTCTCTTGGGGAGGAGCTGCTGTACCAGTTTTGGAGCTCCAGAAACCAAAGACTTTGGTTCTTCCACCTGGGTTTTTCTATTTCAGTCCTCTTATCATGTTTTTCTTTACTCTTCCATCAATATTTCTTGTAAATACCATTATGAGTGAGTAAACTCTTTAGATTTCAGAGTTGGAAAATATATTTTAGATTAATTTGTGGATTTGTACTGGGTATTTCCTTATTTTATATAGATATGAGTTTTGATTCCTTCCTTGTGTGCTTAATTTACTTGCCTAATGTTGGTACCCATTGGGTATTATATTAATATTTGATTGAAGGACCGAAAGGTGAAAATCATTGATAGATAATCAAGGATTGGAACTTAAAATCACCTAGATTTAGAAATAAATTAGGAATTTAAGAGGGATTAATTATTGGTTACAAAACTTAATGGGTTTTAAAGTAATCAAATAACATACGAAAGTAGGTTTGGTTATTTTAAAACACACTTTGGTTTGCTTGAAAAAGATATCAAAGGAATTTAGAATTAATTTCCTTCAAACTCTATTTTTCCCTAAAAATTGGAATGCCCAAGACAAATCCCAATTAATTTATGCATAAACCCCCAACTCTGGAATCACTTTTACCATAATTAGACTTTCATTTAAATTACCCACTGTTAATTTAGTTTAATTGCGAATTAAAATTAGAATTTATTTGTTTACTCTTTACCCATTTCAATTAGATTAATCAATTTACCTTGCTTATTTACATTTACCATTTATCCATTAATCATTAGCCCAAATAATCGCTTCATTCATAGTTTGGTAATCAAACAGCAAATCCTCGTGGGAACGATACTTGATTCATCACTTTATTACTTGAGACGACCCATATACTTGCGAATTAGTCACATCAAGTTTTTGGCGCCGTTGCCGGGGATTTGATTTTTGTTTGATATTGAACAATTGTTTGTTTGGTTAATTTGGGCATTTTATTTTATTTTCTTTTTACCATTTTACTTTGAGAATTTGTTTATTTTTGTTTTTCAGGTGCTTTATTTTATGAGAAGGACAAAAAGTGAAGAAATCAATATATTCTTTGACCCAGAAATAGAAAAAACAGCAAAAGCTTTAAGAGCAGAATCTAAGAGGAGAAAAGCTGAAATTAAAGCTCAACAACAACAAGAAAGAGCACAAGAGCAAGAGGAATTACAAGAAGAAATGGCCAACAACAATAACAACCGCTCTGTGAAGGATCATGCCTATCCTAACATTGGGGATTTCATGCCAAATATCACAAGACCAAGAGTAGAAGCTAATAATTTTGAACTGAAGCCCGCACTTTGTCAAATGGTACAACAATCACAATTTGGAGGAAATCCAAGTGAAAGTCTACATGTGCATCTAGCACACTTTCTTGAGATCAGTGATATGTTGAAAATAAATGGAGTTTCTGATGATGCAATTCGACTCAGATTATTTCCTTTTTCTCTGAAGGACCGAGCTAGAGAGTGGTTACATTCTTTGCCACCGGGTTCTATCACAACATGGGATGAACTTTCTCAAGCATTTTTAGCTCAATATTTTCCACCAAGCAAGACAGCTAAGCTAAGAAATAAGCTGACTTCTTTCAAACCTAGAGATGATGAGAGCTTGTATGAAGCATGGGAGAGGTACAAGGATTTGCAAAGGAGATGTCCACATCATGGGATTCCTAAGTGGATGCTTGTTCAACACTTTTACAATGGAGTTTCACCAGCTATTAGAAGTACAATTGATGCATCTTCTGGAGGTGATCTTATGGAGAAATCTGAAGATGAAGCTTTTTCTGCTCTTGATAAAATTGCTTATAACAACTACCAATGGAGTTGTGAGAGGAATGAGATCAAGAAACCAGCTGGTATGTTTGAGCTTGATGCCATGAATATGATTAATGCTAAGTTTGATGCTTTGATAAGAAAGATGGACAAGCTAAGCATGAAAGTAGATTCTTCAGCCGGAGTTTCTAGTAATTCAGTAGAAGTTGGAGCTGCAAATGTCAATTGTGCAGCAGATTTTTCTGCACTTAATCAAGATTTTTCAAGTGAGCAACTGGATTATGTGGGGAACTACAATCAAAGACCAGGTGGTAACTCATTTTCTGCAACTTATGATCCAGCATGGAGAAACCACCCAAATTTCTCTTGGGGAGGTAGACAGGGACAAAATCAGAATTTTCAGCAACCTTCTGGATATCAACAACATCAGAATTTTCAGCAGAATAGAGGTCCTCCTCCTGGAATTCCTAAACCTCAAAATGCACCTGTTCCACCTCTACCACAACAAGCACAACTAGACAAGACAGCTAGATTGGAAGCCATGATTGAGACTCTACTTGTGAGCCATCAAAGTCAACAAGAAATGATTTCTCAATTAGCATCTAAAGTGGATCAAATGGCAACACACAACAAGATGTTAGAGAATCAAATAGCTCAACAGGCTAGCTCTTCAAATAGTAAAGCTTTTGGGAAGCTTCCTAGCCAACCTGAGAATCCAAGGGAGCAGTGCAATGCTGTTACTTTAAGAAGTGGAAAGGTAATGGGGGAAGAACACGAAATTGAAGTAAAGTTGAAAGAAAAGAAAGATGAGTGTGAGAGTGAATCCACTTCAACTAAAGCTAAAGCTAGTAAGGAAGCAAATGAAGAGAAAGAAGATAAAAAGAAAATAGAAGAGAAATATGTGCCTCCTGCACCGTACAAGCCACCATTGCCCTTTCCTCAGAGGTTTCATAAAGCACAATTAGATAAGCAGTTTGGGAAATTCCTTCAAGTTTTGAAGAAGTTGTATATCAACATTCCATTCACCGATGTCATTTCTCAAATGCCTTCTTATGCTAAGTTTTTGAGGGAGATTTTATCAAATAAAAGAAGGTTGGAAGATTATGAAACTGTTGCACTTACTGAGAAGTGCAGTGCTTTATTGCAGAACAAGCTCCCACCTAAGCTGAAAGATCCTGGAAGTTTTTCCATACCATGTCACATTGGAGAAACAAGTATTGAGAGAGCATTATGTGACTTGGGGGCTAGTGTTAGCTTGATGCCACTTTCCATATGTGAGAAGTTAAAGGTTGGAGATCTAAAGCCACAACTATTTCTTTGCAGTTAGCTGACAGATCTATAAAGTATCCAGTTGGGATTTTAGAGAATGTACCATTAAAAGTTGGGAAGTTTTTCATTCCAGTGGATTTCATTGTACTAGAGATGGAGGAGGATGTAAGAACACCCATCATACTTGGAAGGCCATTTTTAGCCACTGCAGGAGCTAATATAGATGTAAAGAATGGAAAATTGAAGTTGACAGTGGGGGAGGAGGAAATAGAGTTTAATTTATTCCAACATTCCAAGGAACCAGCTGTGATGAATTCTTGTTATAGGGTAGATGTTATAGAGCATGATGCTTGCAAAGTTACTAAACTAGAGGAAAATCAAGCTATTCCAATGCAATGCAATCAGCATAAAGTGCGAAAGGAAAAGTCAGCTTCACCATCTCATTTGATTAACAATGAAGCTTCAAAAGTTAAGCTCAAGCCTCCATCAAAATCACTCAAAAGAGGAGATTCATCTAAAGTTTGTAAGAATATTCTTCAAGACATAGTTGGGATTCTGAACAAAGCAACAGGTATTTTCACATATAATGGGAAAAAGTTGAAGTATAAATTCATTTCAGCACCTGTTGTGAAGGGAGGTAATATTTTCCAATTCCAACCACCATGAGCTTTGAAAGGAAGGTCAAGCTTAAGACCTTAAGCAAGCGCTTCTTGGGAGGCAACCCAACCGCATCCTTTTATAGTTTATTAATTTTTCATTTCATTTCATTTTCAGTTTTTACCCTCATTAAACTCAAAAGTGACATTTGTTTATCTTTTGTAGGTCATTCATGAAGATTGGGCAAATTGACACTTGTAGCAAAAACAAAGAATTGAAAGAGAGCAAGCATAAAGCTAAATACTGCACTTTATGCAGTACCTGTGAGCAGTAACACTTTTAAACTTGTGCTAAATTACTGATATTGCAATCTACTTGATAGCACATGTTTAATTTTGTGTCTTGTGTAAATTTTGTGAAATGCAACTTGAATGAGGATCAATTTTGATATTTAGGACTAATGTGAGCTTTATTGAAGTGCAAAAATAGTGTTTGTTAAGTTTTACCTTTTAGTGTATATATAATTTTGTAGTCTGATAGGAATTTATATGTTTTTGTTTGAATTGCTGCTAGTTTTTACAGTCTGCAGATTTTTGCTACTGTTCATGCTACTGTTCATGCTGCTTAAAAGGTCAATTTCTATGTCTTTTCTGCAATTTTTGAATGTTTGGAACTTGTCTCAAATGCTGCTGAAATGTAATTTTGGTATAAGTTTAGAAAGGAGACCATTTTATTAAGTGTGCAAAAAGGTAGTCACAATTTGTGCCTCAATTGAAAAATGCTTGCATAAGCTAAATGAACATATATAGTGTTTGATGAGTTCTAAGAGATGATGAGCTTAAATTACTCGATTTTATGGTGTTTGTGTGTATTTGGTAATTGCTGAGGGTCATGATAGCATTCCATAGCATTTGGACTGCTTTTGGGAAGTAAAACTACAATTTTTCCCAAAACCTGCCGAAACTTGCTAATGATGTTGCTTGTCAAGCAGAGTCCTAAGCAAATTCTGCTGAACCTTATGCTTAACCCAAAGCATGGCCCAAATTACTAGATGTCTGCCCCACAGTTTAAAAAGCCCAAAACTTCTGCCATTTTTATAAAAGCCTCGCCCTCACTCCAGATAAGCCTCGCCGATTCCCTTCCCACACCATTTTTTCTGGCAATTTTTACGGAAAGCTAAAAAGTTTCTTTCTTTTTAATAAATGGTGAGAACTAAAATGTGGTCTACCCACAAACCCAAACCCAGCAGATTTCGACATTCTGTCAAATCGAAAATGGGTACTCCATCCTCCCTACCCATAAACCCTAACCCCAGTCCCAATCCGCCACTCCCTCAATCGCCACCACCGCAAACGCCGCCGCTACCTCAATCACCACCCCCTCAGTCACCACCACTACCCCCAAACCAAACACCAACCCTCATTCTGCCAACTCCCTTCTCGCCGCAAACTAAACCGCAAAATGAAACACCCATTTTCGACACTCATTCCCCAGAACCAATGCCTGAGCCTGCGCCTACTCAAACGAAAACCAAAGGCAAAACTAATAAGGCTGCAGGTCGACCCAAGAAAACCCCTGTCGGAAAACGAAAAAGAGTACCCTCTGTTCCTTTCGACCTAAAATCTCCACCTCAACCTTCCTCTGAACCAATCAGCAAAAGGAATAGGTCTTCCTCGCAAACTCCAAAGACCAAAGCCTAAACACCAGATCTCGTCACCCTTAAATTCTCCAAAGAAGACTGGCTGCTCGCCGATAATATAGAGGAGGTACTCTCTCCATTACCTTGGGCTTTTAAGGATATGGATATGAAAAATGCCTATGAGAAATTAGTTTCTAAACCTATTTTGGCAAACAAATATATGGATGAGCAGATTTTAAAAGAATTAGGCATTTATGACTCTGTATTTGCCTATTTGGATGCTATCAGCTGGACTAATTTTGCTAAGATTAGGGAACCAGTGTACAAGGATTTGACCCTAGAATTTTTGAGTTCCTTAAGGCTGAATTTCAAACCAACAGTACCTGAGCGTAAGGATGTGATATATTTTCGATGTGCTGGAATTGATTGGGAGTTAGACATGGATGCTATGAATGCAATTTTTGGTTTTCAGGATTTGGGGTATAAAAATATTGAGTGGCAGCAAACTGTTTATGACCCTGTTCAATTCTGGAGAGATATTGCACCTTTTGGGGGTTATTATAGATAGAGGACTGCAAAAGCCTCTAGGATAGTTGATCATGTGTTGAAATACCTCCATAGGTTCATTTCTTACACTGTTTTAGGAAGGGGACACAGTAACAGTATTGTGGGTGCTGGAGACTTATTTTTCTTGTGGTGCATGAAGGAGAGAAAACAAGTAAGCATAGTCCATTTCATAGCTACTCATTGGCACCAAATTGTCACAAAGCATACCAAAGGTAGTATAGTTTTTGGGGGGTATAAAACTGCTATAGCAAACTCATTTAGCTTTGATGCTAGTCTATATAAGCTGCTGCTAGTTTCTGGTGAATCATATATAGACAGCACAATGTTGCTGCACATGGATGTTTGTGAGAAAGTAGGCCATACCTATACTGCTACAAAGAAAGATCCTCAAGCCACTGCATCGCAGACCCCACTACCTTTGCACTAGCAGAACCCCAACCAACCACTACCCCACAGTTTTCAGCAGACATTTTGTCCCTCTTAAGATCCTTGGAATCCAGAATAGCAAGTTTCACTGTCCAACCATCTGTTCCCTCACCTGACACCACAGAAATCCTTGCTACCTTGAAGAGCTTAGAGGCCAAAATTGATATCATGGGTCAGCAGCAGGTTAACCAAAAGAAGAAGCTAGAAAAGAAACTTAAAAAGAGATTTTTATCTCTTAAAAAGAAACAAAAGCAACATCAACTTCAAATGTTGGAGCTTTACAACAAACTGGCCCAATCTTACAACAATTTATATCATTGGGGCCAAAACATGCTTCAAGAAATGAAAGACCTCACAGAAAATTTGGAAACTGCTTCTGAAGCTTCGGATCACAATGAACCTACTGCAGGACCTGAAGCAGACCCTGATGTAGCAGCAAAACCTTGACAGCAGAGCTTGAAAAGTAGCATCAATTTAGTATTAGTTTTAGTACAGTAGCAGTAGCAGTAACAGTACTAGTTTTTCAATTTCAGTTTCTGTGTTAGGTTTATTTTGTAATATGCTTATTTTAATTTTCAAACTTTAGTAATAGTTGTAATACTTTGGTAATTAGTTTTTGTGATTATACTTGCACTTCTTTCCTTTAGTTTACTTTATTTTATTTTATTTTATTTTCTGCTATGGACATAGTTACTCTGTGAATGCTTTTTGGTTTAATTTTTGATTTAACTGTTAGATTTTATTTCTTTACACTTTTTCATTTTCTTGCACATTATTTTTGCACTTTATCTTTTTTCTTCAATCCTAATTTTGTTGACATTGATGAGTTGCACAAATTTTCTTTGAGCCGCATCTATCTCACATCATTTGGAGGTAACAGCTTACCCTTTTTCCATTTATGCTTATGGTATGTTGCCAATGCTTATACTTTCACTTTACCCTACGCAACAGGTTAAGCAACATCTTAAGCAGTGTAAATTCATACATTTGGGATACTTTTTCACATTTTTTCTCTCTAAAGCTTCATTGTTAATATCACTTTGAGCTAATTTTGGAATTCTTGACCTTATATTGATTTAATCCCCAATTGTATAAATTTCATTAATTGAGTAATTCACACAATTTTGCCCATCTTTGCATTCATTTTAAACATTGAGGACAATGTTTCATTTGAGTTTGGGGGTGAGGGTAAAATTTTTGCAAAATTTTTAAAATTTTCATTCATTCATTTATTGCATTTCATTCATTCATATAATGATAATTCATACACTTATACATAAACCACACACATGCCTATACTCATACACATACATTTGCATATAGTTTTCATATAGATTACACTTAGCTTTAATTCGATTTATGCATTCATTTTAGGATCATGCATATCATAAAAATAATTTTTACCTTGTCCTTAAAGGATTGAGAGTTGCTTTGAAGAGCAATTAAGCTTACTTTTAGAAGGGTTTGATGGATTGAAAGTTCTAGATAGGTGCAAAGTTATTAAATTCTTACCTTAGTTTATATCTTCTTAGCCAAGGGCCACCCAATCAATTGCATTGACTTTGAGTGCTTAGAGAAAACTCTAGGGTGAGAAGTAGCTAATTGATGTCTCACCAATCCTAGAACAATCTTTCTAAACCTTTCAAGGCGAAATCATAGCATACACTTGAAAAAGAAATAATCTAGGCATTCTTTGAATTTTAAACCATTATTTTAGCCTTAGCCAACCTCACTTAAAAATTTCCCTTTGGAACCAATTTGAGCCTACATTTGTCCCTCTTGTTCCTTTGGAACCCACATTACTACCTAGCCATAAACCCAAACACTTACCTACCCTCCATGAGAATAATTCTTTGAGTGATAGATACACATAAAAAAAAAAAAAAAAAAGAGAGCTAGCAAATTCAATTATGGTATGTAAAGGAATTCACCACTCAAGTATACAAAGAAATGAGTTTGGGGGTGAATTGAAAGGGACAATTATAATTCAAAGTCAATATTTTTATGTAGTCCCTCTAAAAGCTTCAAAATTATATGCTAGCATTGGTGAATAGTTATAAAGTTCCTTCTCCCAAATGATTCAAGTGATTCAAAAAAAAAAAAAAAAAAAACTTGTGTGTCTTGATCTTTTAATAATTTGATTATTCTCATATTTTTTTACCCTTATCCCTTTCTTGTTAGCCACATTATCACCCCCTTAGCCCCACTACAACCCTTGAAAGTCCTTTTGATCTTTTGATGGCGTTTTGCTACATTAGTGGAGATTGGAATAGGAGAATTACCGATGGGATTGGGATATCATTAATCCATTCATTTACTTCCATCATTATTTGAGACACTTTAGTTTATGGATTACCCTATAGTCTATTTAGGCATGATTATTCTTTGTGATTGATTGGTTTGGGCTTGATGATATGGATAATTGACCCAAGGCTAAGCGGTGATAACTTTGGTAAGGATTGAATTCTTTGTACCTTGAAAGTGGGTATATGGTGTGTTGGTGACTAAAGGTAAGCTTGAGAGTTTGGATAAGTAATTTTCATAAATTTAAGGTTAGGTACCCCAAATTGCATTAATTGTTTTAATTTGCTTGAGGACAAGCAAATGTTTGAGTTTGGGGGAATTTGTTACACTCATTTCATATAGGCATTTTAGGGTAGCTTTGCATCCATTTTGCCCTTATATTTTAGTATATTTTATGTTTTTAGCTTTATTTTATCTTATTTATTAATTTTAGATACTTTATATTTGATTTTTGTAATTTTGTTGTTTTTGATAGGATTTTGTGGCAAATCGAAGATCAATGAGTGCAATAGGAAGAGATTTGAAGAGATTTGGAGTTCTTTAAGTATGGAGGAAAGTTAAAGAAATCAAGCTTTGAAAGAGCAAACCAGCTGAAATTTGCTTGAGGCTTTGCTTAAGATCATGCTTAGGGTAAAGCGGCAGTGCTTAAGGTACAGCACAAGTCAAGCATGAGCAGAAAAGTCCATTTTACTCTAAGTCTGCCAAGATTTGCTGAAGGTCTGCTTAACCTTAAGCGACGGTCGACCAGTGAAATCGCTAAGAAGGCTGCTAGGGTTAAGCCAGAACGCCTAACGTGAAAGATGTTGCTGACTTGGATAATTTTATACCTCATTTCCTACCCACTCCTTGGCTCTTATTTACTTTTAGGGCAACCTTTTGGGACGATATAAATTCATCATTTCCTTATTTTGGCCATAGAGGAGAGGGAGAAAAGATAAAAAGGAAAGAAAATAGAATAGAGAGAGAGAAGGAGACGCCATTTTCTCTTGGGGAGGAGCTGCTGTACCAGTTTTGGAGCTCCAGAAACCAAAGACTTTGGTTCTTCCACCTGGGTTTTTCTATTTCAGTCATCTTATCATGTTTTTCTTTACTCTTCCATCAATATTTCTTGTAAATACCATTATGAGTGAGTAAACTCTTTAGATTTCAAAGTTGGGAAATATGTTTTAGATTAATTTGTGGATTTGTACTGGGTATTTCCTTATTTTACATAAATATGAGTTTTGATTCCTTCCTTGTGTGCTTAATTTACTTGCCTAATGTTGGTACCCATTGGGTATTGTATTAATCTTTGATTGAAGGACCGAAAGGTGAAAATCATTGATAGATAATCAAGGATTGGAACTTAAAATCACCTAGATTTAGAAATAAACTAGGAATTTAAGAGGGATTAATTATTGGTTACAAAACTTAATGGGTTTTAAAGTAATCAAATAACATACGAAAGTAGGTTTGGTTATTTTAAAACACACTTTGGTTTGCTTGAAAAAGATATCAAAGGAATTTAGAATCAATTTCCTTCAAACTCTATTTTTCCTTAAAAATTGGAATGCCCAAGACAAATCCCAATTAATTTATGCATAAACCCCCATCTCTGGAATTACTTTTACCATAATTAGACTTTCATTTAAATTACCCATTGTTAATTTAGTTTAATTGCGAATTAGAATTAGAATTTATTTGTTTACTCTTTACCCATTTCAATTAGATTAATCAATTTACCTTGCTTATTTACATTTACCATTTATCCATTAATCATTAGCCCAAATAATCGCTTCATTCATAGTTTGATAATCAAACAGCAAATCCTCGTGGGAACGATACTTGATTCATCACTTTATTACTTGAGACGACCCATATACTTGCGGATTAGTCACATCAATATGCTTTTTAAATATGCAGAAGAGGTGCTCGAAAAATAAAAATAATCTTAGAGTTTTAGTACAATCACCTGACTGCCAGTTTGCCAACGAAAAGTTAGGAGCAGTGGTAAAGCATTTAGCAAACAAGAAAATTAGCAAATAAATTAGCATGCCACTGCGATCAAATTCTGCAGAATACTGTTCATATCAGATCAGACCCAGAATTTTTTAAATTGCACCAGAAATATCAGAACACGTTTTTAATACTACAAACCAACATATATCACTTCATTTTCATATAGAAACATGAGAATGCATCAAAAATTAATCAAGAGCATTAGTGATACCAAGTTCTCTCCTTATTTTGCAGAAAATTTCTTCATTAAGTGGCTTTGTAAAAATGTCAGCAACCTGTTTTTCAGAAGGGACAAATTCAATTTGAATATCACCATTTTGAACATGATCCCTAATAAAATGATATCTAATTTCAATATGCTTGCTTCTAGAGTGTTGGACAGGATTTTTTGATAGGTTTATAGCACTAGTATTGTCACACCATATGGGAATGTGATCAAATTTAATTTCAAAATCTTCAAGCTGTTGTTTCATCCACAAAATTTGTGCAACACAACTTCCAGCTGCAATATATTCAGCTTCTACAGTAGAAAGTGTAATAGAGGTTTGCTTTTTACTGTGCCATGAAACTAATGCATGACCTAGAAATTGACAAGTTCCAGAAGTGCTTTTTTGGTCCAGTCTACTACCAGCAAAATCTGAATCACTATAACCAATAAGATCAAATGATTCATATTTTGGATACCACAAGCCAATGTTGTAAGTGCTAAAGAGGTACTTAAAAATTCTTTTAACTGCTACAAGATGAGATTCTTTTGGACATGATTGAAATCTTGCACATAAACATACACTGAAATGAATGTCTGGTCTAGATGCTGTCAAGTAGATTAAAGAACCAATCATACCTTTATAGAGTTTATTATCTATCTCTTTACCTTTTTTATCTTTCTCCAATTTAACTGTTGAGCTCATGGGAGTTCCGATGCTTTTCATATCTTCCATTTTGAACTTCTTTAGCATGTCTTTTATGTACTTGGACTGATTTATAAAAATTCCATCTTTCATTTGTTTAATTTGCAATCCAAGGAAGAAAGTACGTTCACCCATCATACTCATTTCAAATTCACTTTTCATCATATTAGAAAATTTCTTACAAAGAGAATGGTTAGTAGCACCAAAAATAATATCATCTACATAAATTTGCACAATAAGTATGTCTTTTCCTGGTTTCTTAATGAAAAGAGTAGTATCCACTTTTCCTCTTTTAAAATCATTTTGAAGCAAAAATTTACTAAGTCTCTCATACCATGCTCTAGGAGCTTGCTTTAAACCATAGAGAGCTTTAGTAAGCTTGTAAACATGATTTGGAAAATGAGGGTATTCAAAACCAGGGGGTTGAGCCACATAAACTTCTTCATCAATATATCCATTTAAGAATGCACTTTTAATATCCATTTGATAAAGCATGAAATTCTTAAAACATGCAAATGCACACAACATTCTAATAGCTTCAATTCTAGCAACCGGAGCAAAGGTTTCATCAAAATCAATACCTTCCTCTTGATTGTATCCTTGAGCTACTAGTTACATGTCCTTTTTCATCTATCTTATTCCTAAATACCCATTTAGTTCCAATAACAGAATGCTTTTTAGGTTTAGGAACAAGTGTCCACACTTTATTTCTTTCAAATTGATTTAGTTCCTCTTGCATAGCAAAAATCCATTTTTCATCATTTTGAGCATCATCATATGTTTTGGGTTCAAATTGAGAAACAAAAGCAACATTACCAAAATATCTTCTAAGTTGAGCTCTTGTCATCATTCTTTGTGATGGACTATCAAGAATGTCATCTTTGGAATGATTTCTATGGTACCTCCATTCTTGTAGAATGTCTTGATATTGAGGTTCCTCAATATGTAATTCTTCCACATTTGGTTGGGAGTCTTCTTGAATTTTAACATTTGTGGAGCAGGGAAGTTCTTCTTCTTTGTCATTTTGATCATCTTCCACTAGTTGTTTTGAATCAAGCTCATCTTTATTTGAATTCCTTGAATTTAGAATCTGCTCAATTTCATCATCACAAGAATCTTTCTTTTGCAAGAAAGTGTTAGCATCATAAAAAATTATATGCATTGATTCTTCCATGGTCAAGGTTTTTCTATTGAAAATCCTATATGCTTTGCTATTTGTTGAATAACATAGAAATATTCCTTCACAAGATTTAGCATCAAATTTCTTGAGATTGCTGTCTTTGTTATTCAAAATGTAACATTTGCAACCAAAGACATGAAAATATGCAATATTGGGTTTTCTTCCTTTCCAAAGTTCGTAAGGAGTTTTCTTTAAAATAGCTGTAATGGAAACTCCATTCAAAATGTAGCATGCTGTATTTACAGCTTCTGCCCAGAAATATTTTAGTAAACTATTTTCATTCAGCATTGTTCTTGCCATTTCTTGCAAAGATCTGTTTTTCCTTTCAACAACTCCATTTTGTTGAGGAGTTCTAGGAGCTGAAAATGTATGATAAATACCATTTTGAGAGCAGAAATTTTCAAACAAACTATTTTCAAATTCTTTTCCATGATCACTCCTCAAAAATGTAATGCAATATCCTTTTTCATTTTGAGATCTTTTGCAAAAAGCTTCAAATATATCAAAGGTTTTATCTTTATGAGCAAGAAAAAAAGTCCATGTGAATCTTGAAAAATCATCAACAATTACAAATGTGTATGCCTTGCCTCCTAGATTTCTAGGTGTGATTGGACCAAAAAGATCAAGATGTAATAACTCCAATGGTCTAGACGTAGTTACAACATTTTTTGATTTAAAAGATGATTTTGTATGCTTACCAAGTGCACATGCTTTGCATTGAAACTCTTTTTCAAATCTTAACTTTGAAAGTCCTCTAACAAGATTCCTTCTAGAGAGTTTAGCAAGTGTACTCATGCTAGCATGTCCTAATTTTCTATGCCATAACCATGCACTATCATCTGAAGTCATAAAGCATGTTTCACAATTCTCTTCAAGACTTGTTAAATCAAGTAGGTAAATATTATCTATTCTAGCACCAGCAAACATAACATTATTTCTATGAATCTCACAATGTGTAGAAGTAAAAATAACTTTAAAACCATTATCACATAGTTGACTAACACTTAAAAGATTATATTTTAATCCTTGTACTAATGCAACATTGTAACACCCTCCCGGTAACCACTCCGTACATTCTACTGTTCCGGTGACCGGTGTTGGTCCGAACAGCTAGAACGTCCGGAAAAATATTAAAATTAAAGTCGGGAACCATAATTAACTCAAATATTAATAAGAAACACTTAGTAAAAATTTTAGAAATAAAATACAACTAAGCAAAACGAGCCGGTGCCCAAGCGATGGGTAACCGGAGGGAAGTTGCGGTTCTCGCAACGAGGAGCCCTAGACTCGGGGGAAAAATTATAAAATAATTTTTGGGACTCCAGAGAAGGGTAATTGAGGTTCCCATGGCATTAGAATGCCAAGAAAATACCTAGAAAAATTTTTCAATCGGTACAGACGATTTTGACCCGTTAAGCCAAACGGAGGGCATTTTGGTCATTTCGCCTTCCGAGGTGATTTTTGGCCGACTTGCCCAGTTGAGTAAATAATTAATATGACATAAAATATGAAGAAATATTACTAGAAATGAAATTTGAAATGAGTAGTGAAAGAAAAGAAAATAAAATGCAAAATAATGCAAAAATGACATCATTTAAAATTTTCCAACCAATCAAATTTAAGCCATTATTTGACTAACTATTAAAAGTGATAAGAGAAGACTAAATTAACAAATTGCAGCAGCCATTCTCCCTTTCAAGAAAGACCAGCCGAAATTTCCTCAACCCTTCCTCCATTGATGTTCAATTCAAGCTTCAAATTCCATACTTCCTCACCCTAAAACCTATAAGTCCCTTCATCAAAAATTAATCTCACACCTAGACAAAGCTTTTGGCAGCCAAGAAAGTGAAGGAAAGTGAAGTTTAGAGGTGGGAACAATCTACCCTAATTAAGGTTAGTGCATATATACATCTAAAGCTTTTTAAATTCTATGTTAGAGACTTGGAATAAGTAGGAATTTGTAACTAAAATGAATGAAATCTATGTCTATCCATGCCCTAAGTTTTGGCAGCCCTATTGAATAAAAAGGGAATGAGTGTTTTGATGGACTTAAAGTGGACTAGAGATCAAGATTAAACCATGTATGCATGTGATTATGGAATGAGATAGTTAATTAAAGCATGTTGTAAAAATTCATATGGAAATTAGGGTTTGGAAAGGTGAAAGTGTGACTTGGCTTAGGAAATTGTTAGGGCACATTGTAATGGTCAATTAGTGACCATTTTAGATGTGTTGACCATAAATGGGACAAAAAAATGAGATTGCAAAGTGAGGATTGCAGGCTGCCTAGGACAGCAGCATAGGGACTGAAAATTCAGTCCCTTTGCACTGCCATAACTTGGGCAGTGGTAGTCCAATTGGTGTTTGGCCAATTGGACATGAAATTAGGCTTATAATGGCACATTTTTGCTGAAGAAACCATGCCCAAAAGACCAAAGCAAAAGGGTCAAAACTCAGCCACAATCCGGATGCCCTGCACTGAATTCTGCAGAATTTGCCAAATGAACAGTAACTGTTCATTTGGCCATAACTCACTGTAGATTTGGTCAATTGGCCTGAAATTTTTACAGCAACAAGATAAGACATAGAAAAACAACTTTCATGAAGGAACCTGCCCCAAATTATGGCCAGAACCCATTCAACCAAGTGACTCAAGTTACTGTTCATGCACTGTAGATATGGTAAATTTCTGCAGAATGCATATCCGGACAGCTTGGGTTTTTGAGCCATATCTGGAGCTACAAAACTCCAAATGGAGTGATTCAAAAAAGGAAATTCAACTAGACAAAATAAGGAACAACTTTCATGTTTTACATTTCCTCAAATTCCAACAGTAACAGTGTCCAATGGAACAGTGAAGTTGACTCACCAAAATTGAAAAATCTGTTTGTGTTGAGTTACACTTTGGAATGGCAAAAACACTTAATGCCAACAAGTTTTAAACACCAAATGTGGTATGTTGGGAGTGCCAAAGTTGATGTACACATTTTTATTCTAAAATTCAACCTTTTTGTTGACCAATGATGAATAGTGACACCAAAAAAGTTGAAATTCACAAATTGACAAATTTAAGAGTTTCAAATGCCCTAGTATACCTAACAAGATTGGTTTGGATAGTTTGGCATGCCAATAGGGTTCAGTTAGCAGTACTGCACATGGCAAAAATGCCATTCTGTGATTTCATGGCTTTTGGCCATTCTGACTTTGCATTGAGACTTGGCCTTGTGCCTGATATTATTCTGACTTGTTAGTGCTCATTACATTTACCGGGAGATGCATATGTGACCGATGGTGTGACGGCCCGAGGCACTAGGTACCCAGTGCCAGTTTACCCGTTATCCAGTCCAGTCGTCTAGTGTAGGTTACTTGGGGCAACCAAATGAATAAAAGTGAACAACGTTAATGAAACAATGAATATATCAATACCAAACAAAGAAAGCATACACATTTATTTTCTTGCTATTTTCTTTTATTATATTATTGCACCACTAAGCATTATTGCTTAGCGCGTTGCTTTTGCCAAGCGTAGGTACTGGAGATCCCGATCGCGAGCCCAGTAGACCACAGACTGGGTGTGTTCATGAGGGAGTTCTGCTCAGTGTCCGTGTCACATCGTCACTTTAATTGCATTGGTAGGACACTAGATGTCATTTTGTCATTTTGTAATTAAATTTTTATTTCTCATATGTATTTGGGATTTATGTAATGTATTTTGAGCTTATTGTAAATAATAAAGATTTATGGTCATGTATGGTATTAATTTGAGTATTTAATGGTTGTTTATATATGAGAACCCTGAGAAAGGAATATTTTGAGAAATGAAAAGGTTGTTGAGACCTGAAATTGACAAATTATTGAGATATTGATATTGAGTTTGGTGTTGATATTGGAGTTTGAGATGATGGAATAAAAATATTGGAAGTGTTTTTAACAGGTTCCGAAGAACGGTTTTCTCCATTTTTAGCCGGTACTCCGCCGGATTTTCTTAAAAATTTTCGGAACCTTAAATGAATGATACTTTTGATAAATGGTTTAAGAAATTGTATTTCATAAATTATATGCAAAAGCATTGTCTAAATTAATTGAGGAATATTATAGTGTGCCGGTACACCAGATGGCATTACTTACTCGGGTATACTGTACACGGGTAAGGGGTGTCACAAACATTCTCAATGCAAGGATTTTTACCAATAGTTCCTCATCCAATAATTTTAGCTTTACTTTTATCACCAAATTTGACATAACCTTCTTCTTTTAAAGTAAGAGAGGAGAACTTGCCTTTATTTCCTGTCATGTGCCTAGAGCAGCCACTATCTATGTATCAATGTTCTGTTTCCAGCATACTCCTTAGACAGACCTGAAATCAGTTAACTGTCCTTAGGTACCCAAGCAACTTTAGGTCTTTGTGTGTTAGTAATATTAGGTAGGGTTCCTTTAGGCACCCATACTTTTTTTTCCTTAAAGGTTCCTTTTCTAATAGGACAAGCATTAATTATATGACCTTTATGATTACAATAAAAGCATGTAATATTTGGTTGAGAAAAAGATGTAGCTTTAACAAAATAATGTTTATATTTTCCATATTTCATAAATCCATCATAACCAATTTCAAAATTTTCATTTGTGGATATTTGATTCCCAAGAAGTATATCAAGTGTTTCTTTTCCTTTTGTAAATTTAGTTAAATCTCTTGTCAAAGATTCAACTTTTGCTTCAAGAATTCTGTTTTTCTCAAGAAGTTGTTCACACACTTCTTTTGATCTTTGAAGCTCATCATTAACTTCCTTAAATAATTTCATTTGAGATTTGTAAAATTCATTTTCCTTTGAAGCCATACTCAAGGAAATATTTTCTGATCTTAAAGCACAATTTTCATGAACCAAAATTTTGCATTTTTTTTTAAAAGTTCTATATTTATCATATGTCTTTACAAATGTAAGTTCTAATTCATCAACATTAGAAAGTTCAAGATTTACCTTATTTTCACTATCTTCAATATGTGAGCTTTCACCTTTTTCTTCAATTGCCATCATACAAGTGTTTGCAGCTTATTTGTCACTTGTTTCATCATTTGATGAAGAGTCACTATCACTCCATGTTGCTTCCATTGCCTTTTTACTTTTATCCTTTCTAAACTTGTTTTTCTTCTTCAATGTAGGACACTTTGGCTTAATGTGGCCTGGTTTGTTACACTCATAACAAACTATTTCACTTGAATGATTTGGAGTCTTTGGAGCATATTTCTTTGTGAACTTCTTGTATTTGCTTCCACCTTTTCTAAATGCTCTTTTGAATCTTTTGACTATCATAGCCATATCTTCATCATCATCACTTGAAACACTTGAATCATCACTTGAACTAGCTTTATAAGCAACACTTTTCTTTTTCTGATCTACCTTTTCGGATATGAAGGCTATACCTTTCTTTTTCTTTTGATCACTTTCTTTCTCATCTTTCTTATAGATCATCTCATGTGCAATGAGAGAACCAATTAGCTCATCATAGGTGTATTTTCTGAAATCCTTGGTGTCTTGAATAACAGTGGTCTTTGCTTCCCATGACTTTGGAAGAGATCTCAAAATTTTCTTTATGAGTTCTTGTTCCTCAAATCTCTTTCCAAGAGCTTTAAGAAGATTTACAAGATCTGTAAATCTAGTACTCATTTCAGCAATAGTTTCACCAGGTTTCATCTCAAATAACTCATAATCACGGATGAGGAGGTTTGCCTTTGACTCTTTCACAACATCAGTTCCTTCATATATGACTTCTAGGTTGTCCCAAATTTCTTTTGCAGTTTGACATCCTGAAATACGATTATACTCATTAATATCAAGAGCACAATGAAGAATGTTAATAGCCTTGGCATTTGTAGAAATTTTCTTCCAATCATTATCGTCAAATTCAACTTCACCTTTAGGAATTTGTACAGTTCCTTCACTAGTTTTATAAGGAATATAAGGACCATCTTTAATTATTCTCCAAGCATCAATATCAATAGATTGTATAAAGTTTCTCATTCTAGTTTTCCAAAAGGAGTAATTTGTGCCATTAAAAAGTGGTGGTCTAGTGATAGAATAACCTTCAACTAAGGGGGCAAGTATACCAGCTGAGTTTCTAGATGAACCAGCCATGTGAATGGATCACTCTAAGGGGTCAAGCAAGAGAGACAAGATCTGATACCAAATTGATGTCCCAAAATATGTCCAAGAGGGGGGGTGAATTGGACTCTAAAAACAAATTTTCAGTTCTTGCTCAAACCTTTGAAAAATTACAGCTTGATTCAACTTAATTGTCTAATGTGAAATATGAACAATACAGCTCTATTGATAAGTTGATTCAAAGTTGGGTCATAAGTAATCAGTATACTGATCTAACAGATTATATTGGCATTCAGTAGAAATTTCAGTAATTTGAATAAGTTTACAACACAGCAAACAGAGCAGTACACCAGATATATTAATTGACAGCAAATCAAACAATAAGCAGATTAAATCAGATGTCAACAAATTCAGCAGTAAACCAATTTTCTCAGTTTGCAGCAAGGTTAACAATAAACAGTATCAACTTTCATATCAGCAAAAGCACCTCAATCAGAAAGATAAAATGCATAAATGTAAAGAGTAAGGGTTGAGAAAATTGAACACTGAATTTTTATAGTGGTTTGGCTCAACTAGCCTACATCCACTCTCTCAAAGATCTCACTTTGAGTCTTCACTCCACTAATTATTCTCTTTTAAAGGCAAGAGACAAAAGCCCTTTACAAATCTTCTCACCAAAGCTTTTACAAATAGCTTCACACTTCTATCAAGTGTTATCCCAAACACTTTTCACAATCAAGCTTCAATAGGTGCTTGAATGACCTCTCATAAATGATAATGAAGTGTTTAAAACTCTCTCTCACTCAATACAACAGAATCTATAAAGAAGAGATGAGTAGATAAGCCAATGATAAGTAATAAAAACACTTTGAGCACTTTGAATGAAAGCTTTTATGATTTTGAACAGTAGAGAGACTTTCATTTAGTGCCAAATGACCAAGGATAGGTGTATTTATAGCTTTGAAACATTTTTGACCATTTGAGAACTCATTTGAACGTTACAATTTCGAATTTCAAGAAAATAGCCGTTATTTTGTCTTTTTCTGCGATGTTGTGCAGAAATGAGACAGTTAGCATACTGAAAACGTAGCAAACCAATTAGCATACCAAAAAAAGTAGCAAACCAGTTAGCATACCAGGAAAACTTTTCTGCATAACTTTCAAAACTTTAAAACTTTACACCAAATCATAATCAAATACTTTTAGGCCATTAATGATATTTAAAAGAAAATCTTTTGAGAGATTGAAAATAAGTATCATTGACTTCTACTCCTCAATTCTTTTTACAAGCAATGCTAAAAGTTAAAACTAACTTCTATACTATATGTACCTTCAAATTTGATCTTCAATGCAGCTTTAGAAGGTAACCTTTTCTTCTTTTATCTCATTTGATTCGTCCTGTGTTATCTTAAAAGATTATCCTTTCTTCAAAAGCACGAATCCATCATGAAATCCTTAAGTCTTTTTCTTTGTTTTTTGTGAAGCACAACACTTAAAATAATGTTAGTTTGATTCCAATTGAGTTTTGATATCATCAAAATCTATACTCCTTTGAGCTTGTGGGGTCAACAAAAATAATATCTCAAAAAATTTACTGAGATTATCAACTACATAATTAAAATATGTAATTTAAAAATATATATATTTTTTATTTTTTAATGAAAAATAAATTAGCTCTTGAGATATATTTTATAATAATTTTAATGTTAAAATTCCTTATTAGTTGTTAAAACTTAAATTTATTAAAGTTGTATACACTTAATTAATTAGAAATTAGTACATTATAAATCTAAGTAGAACTTATTATATTTTTATGAGAAATTATTAGGTGCATCTAGTGTACATGCATCATCTCTCACAATCATATGAGATCCACTTTCCATATTATAAAGAGGACCCACTTTTCTATGAGAGAGGAAACATTATTTTTTAGTAATCCCAGTATATCTAATAATTAACATATTTTTAGATAATATATATCATAATTTTAAATAATATATTTAGTATTAATTGAATTAATGTATGTATATACTTAGGTGCATACATTTTGAAAGATGTTTTTTTAATCTATAAATTCTTTTACTTTCCTATTTAATAAAATTTAAACATGGAACCTTCAAAAGCACTTGTAACTAATATAACATGTATTAAAAAATGAATAAAATTATAAAATCTTGAAATATTATTACAATTATTTATATATATATATATATATATATATATATATATATATATATATATATATATATATATATATATATATATATGTATTCACAATCCTTCAAAAGATGACTTTACAGTGGTCAACTTATGATACAAAAGCTCACTTAACACAATCCATCGGAAGTGATGGCCCCAAATAATTCCCAAATTTTGTAATATTATATGTATGATAACAGGACCGTCGCATCTAATATCACAACAAAGATATTTCTAATACACAGGATCCTCTAACGAGGCAAGTGTAGAGCATACGTATCTATGATTACATAAGTATAATACACATTCTAGGGTTTTCAAGAGAAAGAAGGAAGAATTAGAAGGCCATAGATGAAAACTAAGAGATTTTATTTTAGAGAAAGCTTGGAAAAACTTGATTATAACTGGACTGAGAGTCTTTTTATATAGGCTTGGAGACTCTAGGTAACCTGGTAGCAACCTGCTACCGACACATAAAAGTAAAAGATACACTTATTACATAATATGGCCGACAGACTTTAACTTTTAATTATGGAGTTGTTGAGAGATTGAGGGTCTGGTAGTCAGAGTCATCTGAGTTATCAATTCCAAAAAAGTCTTTAGGCTATTGTCCATGTTCTGTGTGAGAAGGTGTGTCAGCATTCTCGATGGCTTCATGGGCTTCAATGTCCATTGGGTCCTAGGAATCTTGCCAAATTGGATTAGTCCAATCTATAGGTTCATATTCAAGGGCTCGGATGGGTCCAAGGGACGTGCAATTCACATGAGGAAGAGCCAGGGGCTGGTAATTATTTATTTCACAAAGATGCTTAGCCAGCTGTCTTCTTAGTGGTCCCATAGCACCATTTTCTAGGATTGAGCCATCATATGTTCTCCACTCATATTCAGAATTTTGAGACCAAAGGAGTCCATCAGGCTTTTTGGAAAAGGGCCTGTGCATGACAAACATGGTCCTGATAGTGGGCTGAGTTCTGATTGGCCTTTCTTCAATTCCATAGACCTCTATGAGTCATTTGAGGTTTTATTGCCATGCAGAGATGGTCTTAAACCATACAAGGAACCTAAATAGGAGGGTCTTGTTTGTGCTATTGAGCGTATATTGATGAAGTGCCAAGAGAGGAAACTCTATACCTGTAGAGTACAAAGTGACCATACACCATAGGAGCCATAGTTCCTCGAGAATAAGGTCCCTGTCGGGATGAATGCTAAAGCAGGTTTAAAAAGGATTGTCAGGGATAAAGAGAGAGGAAGAGGGGAGTAATCCTCTCAGGGTATTTCTAGCACTAAGGTAGTGAAATAGATGATCTTTTGCAAATTGTGTTATTTTTGGAATGGGTTGATTGGGAGAGCATCCTGGAGGGAAACTGTCTAGTGTGGGGATGAGAAAAACAAGGGTATCTAGAGAGGATGAAGAAGCCATTAAGATTAAGGAGAATGTAAAATGTGATCTGATGAGGTGAAGTTCTCTGGGTCTAGACAGGAGGTCTGGGATTAAATTATGCTTTCCCTTTATGTGCTGGATTGTGAATTTATATTTGACGAACCAGTCCTTTAGCCTTAACAGCTATGGTTCTGGAAGTAACTTGTTCTTGAAGTCCAAAATCTTTGGGAAGGATGAGTTGTCCATGATTACAGTGAAATGGTGTCCAATGAGATGAAACTCTAACTTTTTGATACCATTCTTGACAGCCATGATTTCTTTATACACCGAGTGATAATGCTTTTGGGAGTCTGGGAACTCACCACTAGCATGTCCACAGATGTATTTTTCTCCTTGAATTTCTTCAATAAGGACAGCACCCCAGTGGGTGTCACTGGCATCAGTTTGGAGCATGCGATGTCCTGTACTGGGAATCTTAAGTGATGGTGGATTTGAAGCCACTGCTTTAAGAGCTTTGACTACCTTTGTTTGTTCTTTTCCCCAAGGAGGTGCAGTCTTCTTGAGCATCTTTGAAAGCTTGCAGGTGTGAGTGACAACATGAGGAATAAACTTTTTGATGTAATTAACAATGCCTAGGAATTGTTGTATCTGTTTTATCGATAAGTCTTTGTCAGAAAACTTTAGCAATTCTTCTGCAATATGTGGCCCTGGTTGATATTTTCCATCGTTGAATCTCATTCCAAGGAAATCAATATCAGATTGTGCCAAGGAACTTTTCTTTTCAGACAGCATTATGCCATAAGAGTCTACTATGGATTGAAAAGTGGTCAAAAGTGCTTTATGAGCCGTGACATATTTTGAGAACAGAAGAATGTCATTAACATAAATAAGGGCACTGTGGAGTATGGGCTCAAATATTTTTGTCATGGCTTTTTGGAAAAGAGAAGGTGTTGTCTTTCGGCCAAAAGGGAGAACAGTCCATTGGCATTGGGCTATGAGAATGTAGAATGCAGTCTTGGGCCTATCTATAGGTTCGATACCCAGTTGTCAAAAACCAGCCTTGAGATCAAACTTTGAAAAGATGTGGGCTTCATGAAGTTGGGTGAATAGGGCTTCAGGCTTGGGTAGTAGAAATTTGTCATCTTGTAGGAAATAGTTAAGAGGCTTATAATCAATTACGAGCCTCTTTTTGCCTCTCAGTTTCTCAAAACGTTTTTCCACATAAAAGGCTTGGCAAGTCCATGGAGAGGATGTGGGTTCTATTAGGCCTTGTTGAAGTAACTGTTTACATTCCTCTTGAGCCAAAGTCAAATCTGTTGGATTCATTTCTAGGTGTGATGCCTTGGTGGGATTTATGTCTTCATTCAACTTAAATGGTAGATGGATAAAGAACTCTGGGTTTTTCCATAAGGGGTGATGATGATGGAATGCATGAGAATCTGCACAAGACTTCAAGAGAAGTTATTTGGTATTCTTGGAATTCCATTGAGGCATCTGCTAAGGAATATAGTTTAGGAACAGAAGTGAAAGGTTGGAAGTGTCTTTTATATTTCAATCCCTTTGGCAGAATCTTCAAATGTTTTGCTTGCTGGTATAAATCAAACTCAATCAGCAAGTCTTTATTAGGGAGGTCTGATCCAATGATCTTGGTCCAAAGGATGCAGGTGGGAAAAAACTGAATACCAATGGGTTGTTTAGTAATTAGGCTAGTTTTGAAAATGTTTCCATCAGCTACTTTGAAATGCTCTGTGTGCGGGATCCAATATTCTGAAGGGAGTATGGTTGGATTCATCATACTCTTATGGGCTCCAGTGCCAAGAAATCCAATAACATTTATCGGCCGCTCATATTTACTGGGCAGAACATGTAATGGGACCAGAGGGACAATGATAGTGTTTGGGCTGTAGGTAGGGCGAGAGGACTGGATGTTTTGGGCCAGGTAAAATGGGTAATGGGCCTCTGAGTCAGATTTTGAGCTTTCTGAGGATGGGGACTGGGCTTGGTCAAAATCAGTATCATCTTCTCCAAGGGCGAAGGCAGTTTCTGTATCAGGTTCATCTTGTTCCGAAAACAAGGACTCTATGTCATCATGCTCCAAAGAGATATGAGAAACTTGTTGGATGTGCTGTAGAAGCTTTACAGTTTTGTTTGGATTCTTGGGATAATTTTTTGCATAGTGCCCTTGGTTTCCACAAATGTAACAACAATCAGATCTCTTTGTGCCCATTCTTCTTTTCCTGAAATATCGGACTGGCTTCTTTTCCTTTCGATGTTTGAAAGGAGGCTTGGATCCCGAAGAACTGGAATACCTTTTATAATGACCTTTCTTTTTAGGCTTACATTCACAGTTCTTTTCTTTGCACTTGATGGCAAGGTGGGACTTTGGCAGATATTCTTCAGTGTCTTACTGTTGTCAATAATGTCTTTAAACAATTTCTGTTGTTCACACATTTTTTCAAATAGGCCAGTGTCATTTGGTGTATTTCTCCAATGGTTATAGCATTCATAGCTCTGCGAGTGGCAGCAATGCTATGATGTAGCTCTGGTTATAATGCTTCTGGGAGGGAAGCAACATAGGTATGCCGCAGGTTTATATCATTGTAGCCATTCAGTAGATAGTAGTACTGGACCATACGCTGGTAATGCTTTTCTATATCCATTCTCTTCAAGGAATAATAACGCATGTCAAAGAATTCTTGACGTAGTTGTTTGTTATATAAAGAGGCATCTCCAAGAAATTCAACGAAGATCGCATTGATTGCTTGCAGGATAGTTAAGTGACAAAATTGAGCTTTGTGATATTCTCCAAGGAAAGCGAACCAATCTTGAAGAGTACTAATGGTCCGAGAAATAAATTCTCTGAGAACAGCATGGGAATCAGCACCTTCTCGAAGCATTTGGATGTCTAGCCAGGCTTTGAATTCTGCAAGGCGGTCTCACCATTTGGATGGAGGTATTTCATTCAAAGTGAACCATGGGCCTGTGCTGGGCTTTGACTGTTGTTGGGTATTTGGGAGACCAAAATCTAATATTGGATCATCTTTAGGAATTTCTACAAGGGGATCTTGGGCTTGGGGAGGCCCTGTAGGGCCTGTAGTGCCGCTGGTGGAATCCGTGGTCTGAGAAGGACCGGTTTGAGATGAGGTTGGTTGCTGTGGAGGATCAGCCATGAGTAGAGTTGTAACATCCATTTTCCCAGATTCACTATCATCACTGGAAAAATAATCTTCATTATGGGAAGAAGCATCTTCTGAGTAAGAAGGAACATATATCATGTGCTGAGGTGGTGGTTCAGGATACATCTTTTCTTTGCCCTTGTTAATTTTTCTTTTGGTGGCTTGGGATTCATCAGAAGATGATAAACTACTAGGCTTATATCTGGAGGGTGCCGGAGGAGGTATTGGTCTATAGAATAAGGGGGATGGATTATAAGTTATAGGAGTAGGATCATAGTTGAAAGGATCAAAAGGAGAGTAGGTAGGTTCAGGTATTGCAAGAAAAGGATTTTGTGATCTTAGGGCAGAGAAAGGGCTATAAGAAGCAGGTGCTTCGGTTGGCCTGTGAAGGTTTGCTTCAACTTGAGCCAATTGCTTCTTTAGTTTTCTGATCTCAGCTTCCTTTTGGGTAAACTCCATACCAAATCTCCTTTGTTGAATCAAGGACTTAAGATCCTTGTCAAGCTGTACAATTTTTCCTTGTAATTCTCTGTATATATTATGGGCAAATGCAGTAAAGGAATCCACCTTTTGATCAATGTGTTGAGTTCTCGTAAGAACTTGATGTAATAAATTGGTGGTGTGAATTAATTCTTGCATTCGTATCCCCTATGTTATTATTATTATTTTTTAAATATTTGCATTTTTGTTTAGATTTCTCCATTTAGGATAATTATGCAAACAATTTAATTTAATTGATTTATTTTATAAAAAAATATTTAAAAATTATATTAAATGAATTTATATTTACTTTTTAATGTTTACTATTATAGTATTTTTAATCAATTTTTATATATTAAAATTAAATTTTCTTTTTATATATTTTTAAAGATGTACATTCTTTATTAATTTAATATTTAAAATATTGATTTAATATATTCAAAAAAATGTTATTAAAATACATCTCGGTAGAGTCGAATTCCATTTAAAAGAAATTAGAGTTTTTACCCTGGACTCTCATGCATGACCAAACTACCCCTAGCACATCAAAACCATGTGGTAATAACTTTGTCGAAAACACATTAAAAGGACAAAAAAGCCCCTACCAAACAAATATAGACAACTGTTGAAGTAACTGGTTCCCCTATAAATTCAAAGCCACGCTAATGTCTTTCTTCAGCAAGTTGTATTCTCACTTCTTGTTTTCGCTTTGGTTAAAACATGGTCATCAATTCTAATAGAGTAGAGGATTTCTCTAGCCATGAAACTGCTCTCAGAATCACCACTGAAGCAATGCCACCCACGGAGATACACAGTGTGTGTCCGCCGAACCAACAAACCACCCTCCAGAAACTGAGGCAAAGGCTTGGTGAGATCTTTTTCCCTGATGATCCCCTCTACAGATTCAAGAATCAAACTTGGAGCAAGAAATTGCTTCTGGGTCTTCAGTTCTTGTTCCCCATCTTCCAATGGGGTTCTGAATATAGTTTAAAGCTGTTCAGGTCTGATATCATCTCTGGTCTCACCATTGCCAGTCTTGCCATCCCACAGGTAATTAAGAACTTTGTATTTTATATGAATACATGGAAATGTCTCATGTACATGCATACATATATACAAGTGTGTGTGTGTTTGTGTGCATGTGTAGGTATGCATGTGATGTGGTGCTAATGGTGTTTGTCATCTTATGGTTTATGAGCTTTAATGGACAAACGATTCTTAGTTGGGGTTGCCATTTATTCTTTGCACTTTTCTATGTATCATTAGAGTGGCAGTTATTATTAATTTAAGCCTAATATCAAATTTTAATTTTTTATTAGTGAATTTTATTCTCATTTTATTCTGTCTTTGTTTTGTCTGGGAACATGATTCTTGTCTTAATATTTGACGTTATTTGGCAATCAACATGAAGATCAATTCATTTCTGTCCTAATTATATCTGGATAAAAAGTTAGATTGTAAAAAAAATCACAAGGGTTTAACTGTAAATTGGAAATGAATGCTTCTACATTTCCAGTGATCTGATAAATTTTCTTATATTGCAGGGAATCAGTTATGCAAAACTCGCTAATTTGCCACCTATAGTTGGGCTATGTTAGTATCAAGTATTTGAATTCAGTTATAAACAGATGTAAAATATGATTTTCGAAGTAAAAATTTATAGTGAGTAATTTTGATGCAGATTCAAGCTTTGTACCTCCATTGATATACTCTATCCTTGGAAGTTCAAGACACCTTGCTGTTGGTCCAGTCTCTATAGCATCATTGGTGATGGGGTCCATGCTGAGTGAGGCAGTTTCTCCTACTGAAGATCAAATTCTTTATCTGAAATTGGCCTTCACTGCTACCTTCTTTGCTGGTGTGTTTCAGGCTTCTCTAGGTCTACTAAGGTAAAAGATCACTTCATTTATTCCTGTTATGAGAAGTTGATAGTGAGTTTTGGCTTGAATTTTTATGATAACAACTTACTCTTTTGTTCTTCTCTTGATGTTGACCTCAATTTTTACTGAACAAATTTCACTAAAAACAAAAAAGCTGCTTCAAATTTGCGGCAAATTTGAGCAGTATCATTTCTTTGACAAAATCGTAAGAATTTGATGATGAAAAGGAAACATGATTCCTCTGTTCTTGAATTTGAACTGATATTGCTTTTATGATTGTATGATTGCAGGCTAGGCTTTGTTATTGATTTTCTCTCAAAAGCCACTCTTGTTGGATTTATGGCTGGTGCAGCCATCATTGTTTCACTGCAACAGCTAAAAGGGTTGCTTGGAATTGTTCACTTCACCAGCAAGATGCAGTTTGTTCCAGTGATGTCCTCTGTTTTCAACAACAGAGATGAGGTAATTTTCTCACAGAAGGGTTCTTTATTTTGCAATTTAATTGGAAAATAACTTGTTGGGTCAAATTATTGAATGAAATTAAATTGGTCTTTTTTAAGCATTGTATGGTAACACAGTAGCAATTAAATGTGCAGTGGTCCTGGCAAACCATTGTCATCGGCTTCGGTTTCCTAGTCTTTCTATTAACAACAAGGCATATTGTAAGTGCCTCCATCTTGCCTAAAAAAATACCTCAGTAATTTCTCATATGACTGATTATAGTTCTTAACTTTCAATATTGGATGGATTGACACAGAGCATGAAGAAACCAAAGCTTTTCTGGGTGTCAGCAGCAGCTCCATTAACATCAGTGATTGTCTCTACCCTTTTAGTTTTCTGCCTCAAGTCAAAGATTCATCGAGTCTCAATTGTAAGAATTGACAGCCAGCTTAAGCTCTGCTACTTCTATATTAGAATCATCTGTACAAGTTCTTTATGTGCACTTCTCTTAACAGATTGGTCATTTGCCTGAAGGCTTGAATCCTCCTTCAGCAAATATGCTATATTTTAAGGGTGATTATCTGGCAGTTGCTATCAAAACTGGCATTGTAACTGGAATCCTATCTCTCACTGTAAGTTGCCCATATAGTCAGTTAGTCACTGCACCTGCATGTCCAAATTTGGGATTCTTAGCCTTCTTTCATAGTAATCTTAGTCTTGCTAAATATTTCCGTCTTTTGTTTTTATTTTTTTCTAGGAAGGAATTGCTGTGGGAAGAACATTTGCTGCACTAAAAAACTACCAAGTTGATGGTAATAAAGAAATGATGGCTATTGGTCTCATGAACATGGCTGGTTCTAGTTCTTCATGCTATGTTACAACAGGTGATGGTCCTTTTGTAATTTTAACTTTTCATGGTAGTACTGACTGTGATTCTCACGACTTCTAAACCACGCTGTTTCAGGATCATTTTCTCGATCTGCAGTCAACTACAATGCTGGAGCACAGACAGCAGTTTCGAACATAGTATTGGCTTCAGCTGTACTTGTGACTCTGTTGTTTCTCATGCCTCTCTTTTACTACACTCCCAATGTAATCTTGGCAGCCATCATCATAACAGCTGTGATCGGACTAATTGATTATCGGGCTGCATATCAATTGTGGAAAGTTGACAAGCTTGATTTCTTGGCTTGTTTGTGTTCCTTCTTTGGGGTTCTTTTCATTTCAGTGCCTTTAGGTCTTGCCATAGCAGTAAGCTCACTGATTCCCTTAGCTTGTCCCAAATCTAGGCTTTAAAACAACAGAAATGAATGGATAAGACCTAACTTGCCTCATTTCCTGGCTGGGAATTCAGGTTGGAGTTTCGGTATTCAAAATTCTACTGCACATCACAAGGCCAAACACTCTAGTTATGGGAAACATACCAGGAACTCATATATACCAGAGCCTTAACAGATATAGAGAAGCTCGAAGAGTTCCTTCATTTCTTATACTCGCTGTTGAGTCTCCCATGTACTTCGCAAATTCTACTTACCTCCAAGAAAGGTTAGTTCACCTTTAATTCCCAATACTTGATAGCACTTGCTGCTCACAAGCTTATTATTGGCATAGAATTTGAATCATATCTCCTAATTTTGTCAATTCAAATGATAAGCTCAATACTGCCAAGCTAAAAAATGACCCCAATTTTGCTAGAGTGATCTTTTTTACAGTGTTGAGGTCGACGTTCTGAAATGAAAGATCTTCTGTTGCAGGATATTAAGATGGGTTCGCGAGGAAGAAGAGAGGATAAAATCAAATAATGGAAGTACTCTTAAATGCATAATTTTGGACATGACAGGTATGTCACCTTTTTATCTTAAAAAAATGTTGTCATTTCTTGAATCTATCTCAGTTCAGGAACCTACGTAAATTCCATGCTGGTAGTACAAGGTTCTTCTAATGACACTAGTTATGCAATTTATGTATGTCTGGTAGAATAGATTTTGCATCCGAGCACTTTTCAGCACAAGATAAATGCATGAAGGCACAAAAATACCATGTAAAATACAACTGTGGAAATATTTAGTTTTCAATTCAACGAATTGCAAGACGGGTTTGCAGCACCAACACTTACAAGTTTTTACCTCTTTGTTTTTTCAGCTGTTACAGCCATAGACACAAGTGGCATTGAGTTGGTGTGTGAGCTAAGAAAGATGCTGGAGAAGAGATCTCTTCAGGTAAGACCAAGTCAATTTCACAGGATTGCTTTCCTGGTTATTTCAAGGTATTTTACTAATGGTGGTGCTTCTTATAACTTGGTCACTTTTTTTCTTATGCAGCTTGTATTGGCAAATCCTGTTGGAAGTGTCATGGAAAAGCTACAGCAATCTAAAGTACTGGAGTCCTTTGGATTAAATGGACTCTATCTTACAGTTGGAGAAGCTGTAGCTGATATCTCGGCCTTATGGAAGTCTCAACCATGACTTCCTTGAGGTTAGGACTTAGCACAGTGGGAAAAAAAAAATTAAAAGATTGACTTTAACTCTCAGATAATGGCAAGTTAGATAGGAAGAGCTGTAGTCAGGAGAGGACTCATCTTTCTCTGTTTGAGTTCAATCAAGGCAATGGGAAATGTTGCCTTCTTTTTGAAAGAGGGAATAGGTGAAAAGTATGCTCTTTTGAGAAGAGATTTTGAAGTTCTTAACTCTCAACAAAGTTAATGAATTTAATTTTACTGCTGATTTCATGCATATTATGTTGGATAGAAGAAAGCTGTTGGAGGTATCTGTTTCATTGCCATGAAAATATATGAAAGGTAGAGAGAAAAAAAAATGAAGATCATGGACAAAAGGAGACTCACACTCACATCATCATTAACACGAACAAATCAATGTGCAAGATAGATTAACAGTGAGATGTAAGAACTTATACAATCAAAAGAATTGCTTCTGCTCCTCAATAAACCCAGAAATTGTAGCTATAACCCAGAAGGTACAAAGATCAAAATAAGATGGAATTTTGAATATGATCAGAAGCTTCTCTTATAAGCAGCGGTTTGATTCTCAGAATTTGTGCAACACTTGCACAGATCCGAGCACTCAAACTTGCTTTTAAACGAAGGTAGGAATTCTGTTGGATCTTGAAAAGTTCCATTCTAGCTATTAGTCACTGAAGCATCATTTACACAGTAAACCCCTTTGAAGAACAAAGAATTTGATGTTCCCTTTATTGATATTTACGTGTGCAGTGTGCAATATGTACTGCTTGGCTTTTGCAAATATGACAAAGTTGAACTTAGAAAAATGCTAAAAATGCTAACTTTAAAAGTGAAGCCATCCTCAAATCTGAACTGAGGAGATGCCACAAAAAGAAAAGAAGTACGGCTCTCGCTTACCACCCCATAACACCACTATCTAAGCACTGGCTATCTAAATTATTCTTTTCTAATGACCCTCAACACGGATTAAAAAACCAAACACTTTCAAAGGGATGGTGTTGGCTCTTGATTCTCTTCTATCCGGCCATGCACACAGTTCTGGGAATCTGATGTTCTCGGGAATCATCACAGCAAGGTATGGCCATTCCACAATGATAAGTAAATTAAACTTTCCATTTTCATGGGTAAAACCATGTTTTTACTAGGATAAATTGCACCCATGAGATTTGATACATATGCTTTCATTTCTAGTGTTTCAAAATTAGTTACTTTCGTTCTTGAAATTTTAATTTTTAATTATATTTTAATCTCTAAATTTTTATATTGTATTAAAATACTTAATTTTGGATAAATTATACAGATAATACTTCAACTAAGGAATATGTAATAGTAAGGTATCTAAATTTCAATTTGTAACTTAAAACCCCTGATTTTTAATTTTAGGTAACATAAAACTGACTTCTAGCAACCAGTTTTTCTATTATTTATGCTGATGCAACATCTATCAAAATAAAAAAATTATATTTTCATAAATTGATAGTTTAAGATAAATAGGTTATAGATTAGGTTATGAATTTCTAAAATATCAATTGTATCAATTTGTGCAATTTAAGTCGTCAGCGCCATACATAGGGATGGAGAAACTATAGAGAAATTAATTATAAAATATTATTTTTAAGTAATTAAAACAGGTAAAAAAAATAATTCCTTTAATTTAATAAGTAAAAATAACTTAAAAACTAACTATTAAAAATCAAAGAGAATTTATATTAATCTTAAAAATTTGTGTTATAAATTAAAATTTAACTTACTCTTATGTACTCCAAAGTTAAGGTCTATATAATTTACTCCTTTAATCTTTCAAAAGCTTATACATATCCCTAATGACAATATAAAGACAAATTATTAATCATGAAAAAATAAGTATCAAAGTTTTTATTAGGCCAAACCTCAAAGCTTTTAGCAGTTTATTGAATAGAAAATGTCAAACATTTTCACTATATTCTAATTTTGAACAGAGTAATTATAGCCAAACTTATTTGGGAAATTTGTGGATAACAAAATGAATCAAAATAACAGTTTAACACCTTAAAATTTTCAATTTTGCTGCTACAGATTTTAAAAATCGACTACAATTACTACAACTAATTTCAAAATTAGAACATTTGAATATGATTGTCAAAGCGAAGAGGTTTGGCTTTTTCTATCCAATTGGCCAGCTTTTAGCACGTTATTACCTTATAATTTCTAGTTCATGCGTACTATGTTGAGTAGCTAAAAAACAGACCTATTATAAAGATTGAACAAATCAATGTTAGTTAACAGCCCTACAAGAATTCCAAAGACAATGAGAAACAATATTTTCGCAGTTCATGGAAATTCGTCTATATGTCATATTAAAATAAGGCACAGAACGAGAAAATAATATCAGAAGAACAAGAAGCATCTTCCCCAGAAACCATCCACAATTGTACACTACTAGTTTCCTGACACAATGCATACCTAGTCTCGCATGCTCCACTCCCCATCATTTACACCATCTTCTGCGCCATCTTGTATCATTAACTACAGCATAGTCAATAGAATCAGTAGGCTAAAACTATTCATCCTATCATAGTTTGGATTTCATATCTCACAAGCTTCATCCAGGAGCTCCTTCAAACCATTCGATGATCAAAAAGTATGGGCCCAAACAAAGTTTGCTCCTGCCTATGGAGTTTTCCTTGTAAATCAAACATCTGCATGGAAATATATTGTCTGTGATTAAAAACATCATTCATGTTACGATAGAAATTTGTTATCATCAAATTGGCCATTGGCCTAGTAGTTCATTGCTCACACCTCAAGCCAAAGTGTTCCAGAGTATTGAGATTCTATTATCAAATCCCAAAGTTAACAATTCCCTTTTGAAGGGATTGTACTTGGTTTTTATAAAATGGGCTCTGGTGAGAGAGCGTGATCCCCCACCAAAAGGCCAAATGGACCTCCCAATAATAATAATAATAATAATAATAATAATAATAATAATAAAAGAGCATAAATCATTAGAATAGAATTATATAAAAAGGCGAAAAAAAAGGTCCATGACCACACTTGAACCAAGTCTTGTTCAATCTGAACACCTAAAAATGAGGCTTGGACTCGGCTCATTCACTAAAAATAAAATAAATATGAAGCTTATCATGCACGTGCACCTAACTGACAAAAAATGGCTCAGTTTGCTTGCAGCCGGCCACAAACACGAATACCAGCTGCATGACACAACACATTATGTTGGGCAACAAAAGATCACAGCAAAACCAAAATAGATCCTACTCACAGAACAAGGCTAGTCATTTCTCAATAACTGGAGTTAACTGTAGTCCCTCAAAAGGAATATCACAAAGGAAGAATTAGGGAAGAAAAAGAAATTTAAGAAAAAAAAATATAACAAAATTCTCTTAGGCAGTTGCCTAACATATACAGGGATAAGTTCTTACTTGATCGGTATCGTGTAATTGGAATCTCTCGGAGTTCACGTCTAATGCACAGATATTCACCTAGTAAAGCCATCACTGCAAGTCCAGTACCATTCACAATCCACCATGTTATTGAGGAAGGCCAACCTCCGTATATAATGCATATAAAGAGATGGAAGATGTAAAGAGTTGCAGAAAAATCAAAGCACTTCTTTGACCTCTCAATCAAGTGAAGCATATATCCAGTTCTACATAAACCAAACAAACAAAAATAGGCAAGTTTAGTATATATTATAAACAAAATACAGTAACTGTACATTCAAATGCTACCAAATACAGACATGAACAAAATCCATGCAAAGGTATATGAAATTTTCTTAGAGAACAGCAAATTTACAAATATAAACAACAATCTTTCCTACTGACATCAATCATATCAACAGAAAGAAGAAATACATGGCATCTCCAGTTCTCCACACACAAAGACAGAACAGCTGCTCAAACTACCTGACCAAACAGGAAATGTTAAAACCAGAATTTGTTGAATTCCCACTATCCAACCCATATTAAAAGCATTATATATTCCAGGCGTCCTTCCCAGGCACTGCAGAAAACTAAATATCCTTCTAATATCAATCAGGAAATTGAGGGATGTAGTCAACTAATAGATAGCATAGCTGATGTCAACAAGAAAACGTTTATTTCCTCCAAACCTTTACGGTCAACAAAATGTAACTAATAAAATGTAAAGCAATACCTTAAATAGTCAATCATACTGTATAAGCTACATTTCTGATGAATTAAATAGACTAAAACAACACGAGGGATTCAAAAATTATTTAAATAGCACAGGAAAAAAAAAAACTCTAAAAACAAATAATTCGGGTTTCTACAAGTCTAAAAATACAATTTCAGGCAAAAAAAGAAAAGGTAAAGTTGATCAAACACTTACCCAGCAATGGAGCTGAGGAGAAAGGAGGTGATTACACGCCAACCGGTGATGGTAGAGGTGGTGACAGCAACGAAATCAAAGAAATAGACAAGACTCATGCGAGACACGCGAGTCCCAACAAGAATCGATAAGAAAGAACCAAGCGTGAGATAGTAAAGACATTGAAGGCACGCTATTTGGGCAACAATTAACCATGGATCCCATACCACTGCACCATAGAACATGACTAACCCTAATCCTAACACTGACCTAAACTCTCCAAAATCAATCCGCTACAGAACCAACTCGAAATTTTTAATCCCCACAAAAAAAAAAAAAAAAAAAAAAAACCACCTCTAGCAAAATCAAAATTCTCGCCCCATCTTAAGCTTTCTGAAAACAGGAAAGAGAGAGAGAGAGATTTTTCTGAATTTTGAAGTGAAATTTGTGGAAATGAAAAGTGGATGGATTGGATCCGAGTATATATTCGATTGGTAAAATTGAGGAAAAAAATTGTGAAGAAGCAAAACAAAACCCTAGATTTGAATCGAGAGAGACACGAAGTGACTGTTTATAAAGAAGATTGAAGAAGAAGAAGAAGAAATAGCGATTAGGAGCATCCAGGCGACGCTCATTTTTTGGAGCTACTAAATTGTGCCGCGCAATGTAAAAGCACAAAAGCCACCTTTTTTTATTGCCGACAGGTGACAGCTTCATTCGTAGTAGCGCGATAAGGGACAAATACAGTACATGGGAAGCCAACCAACGAATCCACCTGAGAGCTTGAGACCTAACCCAGCGCACCAAATGCCTCCTATGGCCTCCTTATCCTTGGAGTGTTGGTGACCTGCGGGGATATTCTTCTTCTTATTTACTTCAAAACATACATACATATGTAAATAAATACTTTATAATTAGTCCTAAATTTCAATTTCAATTAAGTATTTTTCATTTTATTAATGATTAATGGGGTCCAGTAGTTTAAATACTCAATCTTGAAGTTCAATTTTTATTATCTTGGGCAGTGGTTATGATCATATACACATATAGGTGAACCAACTAACGGCTAATTAACATTCAACACCCAAGACCCAGTGAAGATGCAATGCTTTCGCCTACTCACTCAATTTTGGAAGAAAACTATCCCACAGATGTTTGCAGCAACATTCAAATGATTAAGTAATTTCTATTAGAGGAGGAAAATTTCTGCAAAATTTTCCAGAAAAATTTTGAATCTGATCTAATATGCTTGCAGCAAACACCATGGGAAAGATTATGAACAAGGATTTCCTCATTTTATGCCTCGAGATCCCATCTATACAATACATTGGCATGGAGAAAATCTCCACTGAAGAAATGGATGAAAACCTAAAAATATATTGTTTGAAGGATGATAACAGCAAAACAATTTAGAATATGAAACTAATCAGATATTAATATTGGCAGTTCGTGTAATACAATACTTCATTGGGAGCTAGCTCTTCTTCTTCTGCCAGTTCTCTTTGCAGTAACAGTGACCTTGTCTTCAGCTTCACCTTTCTGAGATTGATGCTCTTTTTCTGGAGCTTTTGAGGAATTTATCTTACTCCTTAATCGTAATATTTCACCCTTGGCAGAGGCCAACTCTTCTTCAAGTTTCTTTGCCTTCTTCTCCAAACTCTCCCTTTCCTTTCCAAGCCTCAAGACGATGTTATGGGCATCTTCCATATTCTCTTGGGCCTCTTTAGATGCATTCTTCTGCTCTGTTAGGGACTTGTAAAGCACCTGTTTCTCATCTTCAAGGTCAGAGATCCTAGAATTAGCTATCCCTAACTCCCCAGAAAGTATCAATGCATTTCGATTCATCTCATCCAGTGATTTAGTAGCCTCTTCTAGATCTGTTTCAAAAGATTTTCTTGCCCCATTGTCCTTCAATATTTGATTCTCCAGGCTTTGTAGCTCTTTGTTCAAAGAAGAAACTAATTTTTTCTCTTCTCTTAGTTCATTGGCTGTGACTTCAGCTTTCTTACAGACATCGACTAATTCCTTCTGCAAACTATCACGATTTTCTGTAACAGCTGCCAGTTCACGGGACATTAATTGCAGCTCCACTGTGGTTTTCCTCAATTGTTCCTTCACTGCTACAATCTCCTTAGCTAACACTTCACTACTTTGTTTCACCTTCTCAAGGCTCTTCAGCATTGTTTCTGTAGCTTCAGCAAACTCAGCCTGAACTCTAGAAACCTCAGCCTCAAGCTCAGTGCACCTATTTCTTGACAGCTTGAGTTCTTTTGCCACATCAGAAGCCTCATTTCTCAGCTTTCCAAGATCTTCCCGAGTGCTTTGAAGTTCATGTTTCAGATTCGTTACATTGTTCAATTCTGTATCAAGGATTTTTCTCAAATCTTCCTTTTCCTGTGTCAAATCTGTAATCATGGCTTGGTTTCTGCTCACTTCATTCTGAGCAAGCTCAAGCTTCTCCTTTAGTTGGTGAAGCTCATCTTCTTTTTCTGCCAACAACTTAGCATCCAAAGCAGCCTTCTTTTCAGAGGATGACTTCAGATCACTGAATTGCTCCTGAACAGCATCAATTTTCTTGTTAGAATCACCCCTCTCAATGATTAAAGAACTCACTGTCAAATTTAATTCATCCACCAAAGAATTCTTCAATTCCAGTTCCTTTCCATTTCTCTGAAGTTCATCTTTCAATGCTTTGATTTCTGTGTGTGCCTTGGCCAGTTCATCTTTTGTTTCCTTGTAGGTAGAATTCAAGTTCTTCAATTCCAGTTCCTTCCCAGCAAGTGAAGAGATGAGATGTTGAGCATTATCTTCCTTATCCTTGAGCTCTAAACTAAGCAAGTTATTCCTATCTTGTAAGACTTCAATTGAATTGAGTTTTTCCTTTAGTTCTTGTTCATGAGCTTTCTTATCTTCCTCAGCCTTTGAAAGGCTGGTTTCTAGACCATCTATTTGAACTTTGAGCTTGTCAACTATTCTTTTCTCATTTTTCAGCTCCTGTCCTAGCCCTTTAATTGTAGTGTTAGCCGATTGTAGTTGGTTCACAAGAACCAATTGTTCATCCTTTGCCTTTCTGAGTTGCTTTGTCCATTCTTCCTGTTCATTCAATAGCTTTGACTCAAAGTTCTTCTCTAAGGACACAATGGCAGCTTCCTTCTCTTTCAGTTTGGCTGTCATCTGTGCATCCCACCAGTTCATGTTAGTTAAGAAAAAACAATCACCAAGCAATGCAAAATAGAAGAAGTAAGTTTGAGGAAGCCTAAATTAGAGAGGAAATAGAGGATTTCTTCTGCTTTGAACACATAGATAAAGAGAGATTTTAAAAAAGAAATAATTAAAAAAAAAAGTTTGGAATCCTTGAACATCCAAAGGCACAAGGGGTATTTATCTTAAATTCTCTCAACAGAGAAATCCCCTATGGATTTCTCTTTGAATATTCAAAAGCATCATAGCAAAATTAGGTTCTTTGCAAAACAAGACAGAAAATCAGCAGTAACTTACAGATTCTATTGCTGTTTCAGTGGCTTTTTTCTCTTTCTTAGTCAATGCAAAGAGTGCACCAAGCACACCCGTACCAAATATACCAAGTCCATTCAGGACAGACAAGAAGGGATTTGGTGGTGTATATCTTTGAATTGCAGCCTGTCCACAAACACAACCAATTAAGAACATATAAAACAAAAATTCATTACTAGTCTGTATTTATTTGTGAATGAAGTAGAGATTCAGACCCCTTCTTTTTTGTTATCTTCAAGTGTCTTGAGCTCACTTTCTTCTGAAATAAAATAAATGAATACTTAACAGTTAAAGAAGGAGATGATACAGATGGGTGCCAAAAGCAATCATTATAATTAAGAAAATAATTTTCCTTCAAGGGGAACAATCAAATCATGTGGGACAGGTGCCACAAGCAATCATTATAATTACAAAAAATATTTTTTTTCCTTCAAGGGGAAAGATCAAATCTGTAGGAGAGTCATCCGACATAGATGTAATACATGCTATATCTTGCTACAAATAATGTTAAGCCTGCAGGTCATTACTTGATCCCACAAGGCTTCATAGAGGATTTCATGTTGTTAAATTCGGGGAGAGTACTGATAAAATTAAAATTTAATTCATTTTAATTCGGGCTTATATAAGTGATTAGATTGCTTTACACATCAACATGACTAGCCAAGTTAATGTTATAACCCAACCACTTATATATTGCCCTTTTTACTTCATATTATTTCAATGTGGGATTCCAACACTTCCCCCTCAAGTGCAACCACATGGTTGTCACTTGACAATTAGTTTGTATTTTTATTTTTAACCCAATACGAGCCCAATTATACAGTCTTATGGGCAGTTGAAACCCACAATCCAGTTGCTCATATAACAAAACTAGAACACAGAGACATTAAGTTTCCGATAAAAAAAAAAAAGAAATAGTAAGTTATCAAAGCAAAAAATATATATTATTCACACAAAACCTTCATTCCATCAGTATTTAAAATAATGGTATTTTTCATTTTACATTAGACATTGACATGTGTGCCATTTATCTAGAAGAAAGGGAAGCGACCATTTACAGTACGATAAATCAGCTAATCCTCCAGGTCCTTGGTTCTAAGATCAAACCAGAAAAGAAAATGATATAGCTATCAAAGACTCTTGTAAGATTAGAAGTATCATTTTTTTAGATATATGCAACAAGACCTTAATAATTTTATACAATTATGATACCACATAAATTCTTCTATTCTTTAGGTTCAAATAAGCAGTTCCAAGGTGTTTGACACCTTCAAGAATTTAGTATTCACTAGCTCAGGATTCAATATTTCAGTGAACTAAACTGCCTTAACTTAAAATTTGATAAACTATCCATTTATTCATTTCACTTCCCATTTTTGCTTCTTGTTTATCCACCACAAGATCCACATCCCAAACCCTAAACTTCATTAATCATTAATAAGAACCCTATGACACTCAATGGAGGAAATTTTTTGACGTAGTAATGTTCATAAAGAGACTATCAGAAATTTTGAAAGTTAACTGGAATAAGTTTGAAAATTAACTGGAATAAGGGCATTATTATATCCAAGAATCCAGAATACGACTTTAGATAACATTCATTATGCCCCTTGAAAATATTTTAAAGGAGGTACCAGAAGTTAGCCGAAACCGACTATAAGTTCAGTCCAGCGCAAAAAGAGAACATCAAATCAACCAGCATGTCCAGGTATTTATAACCAAATAGCAACTAAAGTAAATGTTTACACTATCCCAGATGCAATAACCTATGATACAAGAACAAAACCAGCGTTTACCCCATACCATAAACAAATTATACCAAGAACCAGCTAATAGAACTTGAAATAGCAAAAGCACACTCGTATCAGTTCTTATCCTCTATTTGAAGAAAAAATGTGACGAACCCACATCACCCAATTCAACAATTTCCAATGCTAAAAACAAAAAAGAATCTCGAAAAGGCAAAGAAGTGATAAAAACACTCACTTGTAAGTGAACCTTCAAGAGCTCTGGCTCTAAGTTGCAAGAAGGGAAGAATCGAAATACCCACGAAGAGAACCGCTCTCTTCTTGCTAAAAACGATATCGTATTGATCTTCTTGGCGAGTACAAGCAACAGTAATTGCCCTCTTCTTTATCTTGGTCTTCCCATTACAGCTCTTGACATGGAAAAAAACAGAATGGGAATGAGAAGAGGAGAAAGTAGAAGAAGAAGAGGAGGGAAAATAAGATTGTAACAGGTGTGAGCTTCCCATTGCAAAGCCCATGGCCTAGTTTTGTCGATGCAGATAAAACAGAAGCGCTATAGAGCCATGGTTTTAGCGTGGACTGGCCTCTGCTATATCATCCCAGCCGTGTCACACTCTCACTCGCCGTTGTTTAAGCCTTTAGCTAGTTCTTGGACTTGATTTGCGAAATTGTCCTTATTTGCTGAAGTAATTATCAAAAATAAAATGAAAATGAACAAGGTTACCAAGGGAAATTACAGTATTCGTGCCCTATATTTCTTTAAAAAAACAAATTATTATATTTCGACCCAAAAAACAAATTATTATAATTAAAATTTATTAATTTAATTTTAAATTATTTTTTAACTTCCTCTCAGCAATATATCTAAAAAAGTGCTCAACCTTTATCTTGTTTTTTTCTGCCAGTAGAATTTTGGCATCTTATCTTCAGCCTGCGAATCATAGGTTCCCACGTCAAAGTTTCATAAAATCATAAATTTAACATGCATTTTTTATAATATATAAAATAATATTTTTTGAAAAACTAATTTTAAATTTTTTACTATATTTTAATAAATTGGTGAGGATTAACTAACATTTTATTAATAGGGACATATCCGAGATCAGCAATTTTTATTAATATTTTTGAAAATAAAAATATGCTTATTTTAATTTTGATGTGCATTCAAATTAAATCAAGTTGATATAATATATTAGTTGATTTGATTAAAAAATTGAGACTTCAAACTCAATTTTAGTTCATCTAAGTTTGTAATTTTTCGTTGAAATTCAACCCTAAATATATTTGAACTCTGTTTAATTAAATTAAGTACTTATTTTTTAACTTTAAATAACTTATTAAAATATTAAAAATGGTATATAATTGAATGCTGTGATTATAAAAATAAGGATAATATTGGTATTTTTAAATATTATTAGGATATATTATCTCTTATTTATGATTTTTTATTTATTTTAATTAATTTTTTAAATTTATAAGTTAAAATAAACACTAATTTACTTTTAAGTAAGCTTGACTAATTCATAAGTCAAAATTAAATACTCTCTAATTACTATTAAAATTTTGAATTAAACTACTTACTATTCTCAAACTAAATTTTTATAAAACTTGATTGAGAGATTATTTAGTTTAACTTATGAAAATCAACTCATAGACATGTAGTATTTATAAATTAATTTGGGCTATTAAGTATTTAAAATTTTAAATAGTTATATGTTTGATTAAAGTATTTATAAATGACTGATTACCAGTTAATGTGTTTAATAAAAAAATAGCATATAAGTATATTTATTATTAAAATAACTAAAAAAATATTAAATTAGATTTATGATAAAATTTTAAAAATTAAATAAGGATAATATACTAAAATACTTACTTAAACTATGATTTATAAGTACTAAAATAAAAAGTTAGATCCTCAATTTATTTCTTTTAGCGTACAAACTTAACTTATAAGCTAAAAAAATTATTGTAAATAAATAAATCAACTATATTTAAAGCTTATAAATTGATTTAACCATCTTATAAGTAAAAATAAACACTCTTTAAGTTTCAATATATATATATATATATATATATATATATATATATATATATATATATATATATATATATAAAATAGTTTAGCTAATTAAGTTTAGTTACCAAAATGAAGCATTCACATCCACACCTCAAATGTTAGGGCTTGAAATTATTTTCTAAAAGAAAAGAAAGAGGAGTTGTTTTCTTAAAAATAAAGAAAAGAAAAGAAGAGTAGTTAGGGGATGGAAAACTGGAATAACATTGACATGTCACATATTTATGTAAAATCTCTATGTTGGTCAGTTTATTCTCTCAACTACTGCCTAGCTATCATATATTTGCATGGGGAAGGAATCAAAACTATTGAAGTCAAAAGATTAATAAAATTAATTAATTAACTGCTTATCAAAGGACCATTTCATTTTATTCTTTACAAAGGGTATTTTGAAAGTTTGAACATCCCATCATCATCCTTGCTCTGTTTATTCTTTCTTTACAGGAATATAAGAATCTTATGCTTGATTTCACAAGCTTTGGGTGATAAAAGAAAGATTTATCAGGTTGGTAACCACCCTTCTTTGTTTCAGAGACTCGTGATTATTATTATTATTAGAAGCCATAATTTCTTGGTTTAGCTCTAATCTTTCAAAATCCCTTAATTTTCAATCATCAAATTGGTGGTTTTGGTTCCTTGATCATGGCAGACATTATTGTATAAATTTATTTAGTTTTACTATTTATGCCTAAAGTTTATGTTCATGAGCCCCACCACTGCAAATGGTTGGCTTCCCAGCCATTGACTAGCAAGTGTGTGTGTGTGGCATTCAAGGCTCCCCAGCACCAGACAATTCCATAGACTCTCATTCTGGCCTTTTCAAAAGCGTGGCTGTGATCGTCAACCAAGTTGGTGTTTCCCAAACAATGAAAAATTGATTGTTCCAAATTGCAAAATTACTTGCCAATCAGATAATACAAATATCAATATGGGGTTAAGATACAGAAAGAAAAGGCTAGACACTAACACAGAGAAATGTGAAGTTGATATAGAAACATGCATAAATGCCTAACAGCAACTTTTTCTTTGATATGGTAACAAATACAAATAGTTGTTGGCCACTAAAGATGCAATTTATCAGAAGCTGGAAATGACTGCAGAGAAATTTGATTGATCAAAATTTCTTCAACTGAGTATCTAGAGAATGTCATATGGTATATAATGATGAGAAGCTTTAATAATGAGTTCAATTGGTTCAAAAGGCAACTACATGAACTCTTGATAAAGGCAGGACAATGAAAAATGTAAAGAAAACTGATGAGTGAGGGCTCTTGGCCACTTCTAACCCATCTAATAGAAAACATAGAATCACAACAATCTAAGATAATGTTTATGCCTCAACTACAAAAACAGAAACTCTATGCTTGTTGCTGCTCAGGAATCATCGATGCCTTGAAAGCTGAGACACAATCAGAAAATAGTATTATTCAACCTTGTAATCATCCATGATAGCAAGCAGATACACATAAACAGCCCTTTGGAAACAGATGATCCAGTTGTTCATCACCAGACATGAGAGTCTGAAGGGGGAGCAACATCAGCCCATTATATAACAATGGGCACATTTGTTAGGAAAAGATCTTCATCATAGCTGGACGCAGGAGAGCTTTTGGGGGAAGCATTACAAGTTTTCTCTGTTTCATCCTCGACAAAAATTTCTTCACAACGGCAATCAAAACTGCAAAATGCTTTCTCACCTCTACAAAACATCAAAAGCCACAATATGTACATGATAACAAGCTAACTTCAATGGTCAGAAACAGAAGTAAGGCACTTCGTACACAAAATTTTGAGGGCATACCTGTAGATATAAATGTCATCTCCTTTCTCCAACACTTTTTTGCAAGAATAACAGAAACTCAAAAACTTATCAGATGGATAAGGAGTTGGACCCTCCAGGCAATTAGCCTCTTGAGGCAATTCAGACCCCAGATTTTGTGTCTTGTCAAAATTGAACAACTCATTTGTGTGACATTCCAAAATACAGTCACCAAAAATGTGAGTTGTTTTAGGGTTTGGACCATAGGAAATTATACAAGTATAATCCTCAGAAAGCTCAATCTCACGTGCAGAGATAGAACCTACATACCCATGGCTAGAACCAATGGGTACTGGAAGCGAACTTGATTTGCTTTCCAAAGAATTATCAGTTCGTGCACCTTCACCACTAAACAGTGATAAACTTGTTACAGTATTAGTTCTATTCTCTGAACAAAACTTTTTAGAACTCAAAGGGGAATTGGGGGATAAGCTAATTGGAGAAGAAATTTCAAAGGGTTTAGGTTCCATCTGGACTCTATCATTCCCAAAGAGAGAATCAGAATCAGATTTACCTAATTTGGGGTTATGAGTTTTGGTTTGTGATGGTAGCAAAAGCATGTAGTCTCTTGGCAAAGATACAGAGTAGCCAGTCTTCACCTGTGATCCAAATATTATATTCTTCCTCTTTGGTGAACTAAGAACTTCACCAGTTGATTTGGTTTCATCAACAAGTAAATTTATGATGCTGAGACCTACTTTACTGCAATCCCATTTCTTTTGATGGCCATCCTGGGTTGGAAATCTTGGAGACTTGTGGCTAAATGGGTTGCTAAGATTGGAGAAAAAACTGAAGTCAAGAGGAGATTTAGGGCTCCTAATTGAGTCAGAATCTGATGAACCTCTAGAACCGAACCCCACAAAGAAACCAGGAAAATTGAAAAATGAGCTGCTTATGTGTCTCAGGCTAGAAGCATCAAATTGGCAATGGGATTCTGAAGCAGAATCAGCCATTAGTTTGAACATGCATGCTCCTTCCTAGTTCCTAGTTCCTAACATGATCTGCTTCTCCTTCTAAGCATAATTAAGAGCCTCTCAATGCTTGAAGCAAAATACTGGCAATTTCCTGCTGTAATAGTCGAAGTTAATAGATCAAAGAAAAGCAGAGAGCATCAAAATCAATAGAAATTGTGACAAAACTGTCAAGAATTAGCCTGAGAAATGAAGCATTTAAAAGAGATGTGTAACAATGAACAACATATCACATAATTGTTGCCCATGATGGCAAATCTTTGGTTACATTAAAGCTCCAAAAAGATTTTGAAACATTTATGAGCTTTAAATGAAATCTGAGAACCACATTCAAAACAAGTCACTAACAATAGAACTTCGCTTATAGACCCATAAACGTCACGATATAATCTATAATCAATAAAAGCAAAAGATCTTAAAAACCCAGAAACCAGTGAATAAATTCAGGACTAGGAATCCTATGACTGCAGACCATTAAAGAGAGACATAAAAGAGGCATAAAGATCTCTTAAACACAAATCAACAATAAAACTATTAAAACAAGTAATAGCAATCAGCAAACTTGTAAGTCACGAGCATGCAACAATTCAACATGTAAGGCAAAGGCTTGAGAAACATTAGTTTATAATATTTTCATACACAAAGAAGGACTAATGCAAGCATATATATGGAAATAAATAAATCTAGGCCTATAAGTCATCAAGACGGGGAATGGTCCAGAAAACAGTAGATCAAGAATCCCCCAAGTCCCCAACTCTCACTCCCTTTTCCCCAGAGAGAGAGAGAGAGAGGCATAGAAACAACAGAAGAAATGCATTACATTCTTACTGAAAGAACCTATATCAGAGAACTTTTCTATAAAATGTATCACTGAATGACTACCCTGATCATATGCATCACCAGTGCTATAAAACACAAAGATTTAGATTTTCACAGGAAATAAATCAAAATCAAGCATGCACAAAAAGTGAAAGGATGGAAAAGATAAAAATACCAAAAATGGAAAATTAATTACTTTACCCCTCAAATTCCTCAGAGGGTGCTTAAAATTAACATCAGATCAATGTCACACAGAGATCCACAGCTTGCATAAAACAGAACCTCAAAAACACCAAAAACCAAGTAAAATAATCTGACAAAAAAAAAGAAGTAGAAGAACTGTGGCATCAAATAGAGGCCAAGGATAGAAACTTCAAAAATACCCAAGAACTAATGCATCAAATGGATCATCGATATAAGCTATAAAATCAAGCAAAATAGGAGAAACATGAAAAAACCACCTGGGTTTCCCCTTCTTAAAACTACATAGAAGGGCCGGACAGAAACACAAATGCAAGTAGAGACACGTACTGAAGTGGACAAAGCACGAGCACAACTCCCCCTATATATTTCTCATTTCAGCTTTATTTTTTATTTCAATTTTATTTATTTTTATCACTTCTCTAGCATAAAAATCAGAGCAGCAGTGAAGCACTGAGACTTCTGTAGTTCTGAGACACACACACACGGAGCCACCCTCTCTCTCTCTCTCTCATATGATTAAGAAGAAATACGTATGGTACACAGTATTGTATTAAACTACGTATATTCCATGTTTTATAGCACAAGACAGGACAGCTTTTCTTAAATTGTATGCCATTCACGCCCAAAGAAGTTGTACACTGCAAATCTGGCTACAGATTGTGAGAATCAGATCCCTGAAAATACAATGTTTTAGAACTACCTTTTGATTTTCCTTTTCAATTTTGTTTGAATGACAAGCAAATCTCTTTTCCCACTTATCTTCAAATAAATTTAAAATTAATAATATTTTAAAAAATATTTTATTTTCTTAATTTAAAAAAATATATTTCAAATCACGATACAAGACAAAGCTATCTATGTAAATGTTATCAACCTCATTTTATAATTACGAGGCTATTAATTCATAATATAAAATAAAATATTTAATAAATTTACAATTAAAAATTTAGTAATTAATTTACTTAATAAAATATAAAAAATAAAATTTTAATTTATTTTGATGTCGCATAAATTATCAGGAGATGATGCTTCTTATTATATAACTTAAATGGCAAGTAAATGATAAGTAGATGTGGTCACGATTGATAAAGAGTGGGGTCCACAAAAAATGGTGCTTGTGTTCTATACCTTAAATTTTCTGCGTGTAAAATAAAAACACATTTTCAAGAGTTTAAGAGGAGTCAGCACTAAAAGACAAAATAGGAGTTGTTGTTTTCGAGTGACCAAACGGCTGAGTCTACCGATGTTTTCTGTTGTGTTAATGGCGAAATTCTGAGGGAAAATTTACCCACAATGCCCTTTACTCGGTTACATAATATTTATTATTTTAATTAAAATTAAATTTTTTTATATATATTATTTAATAATATAATATAATATTTATATTAATATTTAAAAATTAAAAAATAATTCATAAAAAATTATTTTAATTAATTTTTAAAAATTAAAAAAATATTTTATTTATAATTAATAAAATTATATCACTATTTTTAAATTTAATAATTAATTTAATAATTATTTTTATATAATATTTTTATTTTAATTATTATATAAATAATTAATTATTAATATTTAACCGTTAATGATAAAATTTATTAATTATTATTATTTCTATTAAGTAATATTAATTATTTTAATAATTATTAATTATTTTAATAATTAGTTATTAAATATTAATTTTTAATAATTAATTATTTATATAATTATTAAAATAAAAATATTTGATAAAAATAATTATTAAATTAATTATTAAATATAATAATAATTAAATATTATTGACATTAATAAAAAAATTCTTTCAATTTCTATAAGTTATGAGAGATAATTTTTTAAAAAAATATTTTTTTTAAATTAATATAAATATTATATTATTAAATAATATAAATAAAAAAAAGTAATTTAATTTTATTTAAAATATTAAATATTATTTTAAAAATTATTATTGAATAAAATTTTAAAATAATTAATATTATGTCGTCTAATTAATCTAACTCTGAACTAACGGCGTGAACATGGCTTAGAGCTCATGATTTGGTGGGTCCCAGAAATGGACCCCACAACCGCAAAGAGATATGAGAGCTTTGTGATGAATTATGATTCCCATTAAGGCCCTTGAGAAAATTATATTATAAAGTCGTTTTTATTCACAGTTTGCTCTTGTCGTTTTGTGTGAGTCAGCTTTTTTAAAATTTTTAAACATCCTTTTTTTTTTGTATAATCAATCAATCAAAAGTGCAAATCACACGCGTCGATTTGTATTGTTCTAATCCAACGGTCTAGATTGGGAGATTCTCTGTGAAGAGTTCAGATCATCTGACGGGAAACCAACTCCTGCAGTGGGGTCCACCACTCGTGTTTGGCATGTGATGGAGTGAGGATTGAATAGGGATTTTGGAGTGACGTAACATGTTTGTTGTGGCTCACAATTTATTACGATTGTGGAAAATTTGGCACGTGCGTTAAATGGAACAGAAAATATCTTTAAATTTTATTATTATTAACATTTTTTATTTTATATTCTGAAAAATAAATCAAAGCATATTTAATATTTATTTTTATTTAAATACTTTAATATGTAATCAATAAAATTTTCAAGTAAATTATTATTTCGATTTTAAATATTATTATTATTATTATTTTAATACTTTTATTTTTTATTTTAAAAATTTTAAATTAATATATTATTTAATTCATTAGTTTTAATAAAAGTATTTTGATATTTTTCATGAAATATCAACAATTAAATAGATTAAAATAAATTAAATGACTAAAGCATTTAATGAAAATAAATTTTAGAATTTTCCAATTTATTTTTTTAAAATAAAATAACGAAAACTAATTATAAAATATAACAAATAAGAAATAATTTACCCATAGGCTACTTTTTGTATGGGAAGAATAGTGATTTAAAACAAAAGTTATAAATTATTTAAAATATATTAATTGGTCAATACCAATTAATGTAGGACTAAAACCCTATGTAGGTTAGGATTCTTTTACTAACCCTTTTATCTCATTCCATATATGACCAACTTTATCTTTTTTAAAACCATATTCATTAATGAGTGGATCTTTAAATTATATTGATTAAATCATTTACATAATAATAATTTAACTTTTTATAATAATTCTAATTAAATTCAAACTTTAAAATTCTAAATACTATTTTTATTTTCAAAAAATAATTTATATATAAAAAATATTTTTAATGAAAAATATTAAAAAATATTTTTCATAAAAATATTTTTCGTTAATCGATTGTAATAATAAAGTAATAGTATGTATTTATATCATATATGTATAAATGTTTTAATATTTCAGTAAAATTATCAATGTATATAAAATAAGAAATGATTTAATTTTTTTTCTAGAAAAATATTTTTATTGACTATTTTTTAAGTGTCCTAAACCCTAAAAATTATAAAAATTATTTTTTCGTGAAATAAATAAAATCTTAATATTAATTTTTCTAGCGAGTATAATCGAGTGCATCTAATATAAATTCATCATCATATGAGAATAAATTTAATGATCACTAATCAAATATTTGTGTTGAGATTTGTGTAAAATTAATTGAAGTATATATAATAAATATATGAATCTAAATACAAATATTTAATTTAATAATTATTAAATTAATATTCATACGAGTTTGAACTTTCAATAGTCGCATTAGTGCAACATTGCATTTGTTAAGACTCATTAGATACGATTAGTTATTATTAAATTTGTATCAATAATATAAAATATTTTTTATATAGTGCATCCAGTTAAACTCAACCTTGTGTAAGAATAAATTTATAACCGTTAAATCAAATATTTTATATCAAGGTTTATGTAAAGTTAATTAAAGTATATTTAATAAAGACACAAATCTAAATGTAAATATTTAATATAATATTACATAATTTTATATAATATTAACAATTCTCAATATAAAATTAATGATAAATAAATATTTATTGAATTTTAACAAGGTAATATTACATTACTTAGAAAAATTATTTTAATGTTATTGAATTAAAATTTACGGTAATTTATTTTTTATATAAATAAGAGTAGAAAATAATAATGTAAATATAAAAAATAAATGAGTTAAGATGTAGGCCAACTTGTAAATTACATCTGATCTGACCATGGGGAAACTTGGGCCGGATTTTTGGGCCACCAAAATCACATTGAAAGCACCGGGCGTAAGGTAGCTGCAACCCTTCCTTAATCCCCAATTTTTTTTCTGTCCATTTTCACATTTCTTGTGCTTTTCATCTTTGATTTTATAGGAGACTTGTATCCATTTGTCTTCCATTCCTTAACTCAGGGGTTTTGTTTACAAGCTTCAATTAATGTTTAATTCGTGAGAAAGTTCGCGATTTTCACTTCTTTCAAGTATTCAATGTGATTTTTCTTTGAGGTAAGAGACACGGGCTTTGTTCTTCTTTTTATTATGATTTTAGCTTAAAAATGGGTTTTATGGGTCTTTTTTTTGTTTATTTTGAATGATAGGGTCTGTTTTCATGGGGTTTTGATCATGTGGGAAGAGAAGAAATGGTAACTTTTAGCTCAAAAAATTTGGGGTCTTTTGAAAAAGAAAATTTGAGGGCTTTGTTTCTCCTAGATTTGAATTTGATATGGAATAAGCGAGTCTGGTGATCTTGAACTAGATTTTTAAAAAAAAATTTGTTTGGTGGATGATGTATTATATAATTTTATGTTTTTACTATATGTTCTAAAATTTTAATTTTTTTGGGTCTGGTGCGATGTTTCTCGAGTATTTGGTCGTCTGGAAGTGAAAAGTAAGATTATCTGTCAGCAATATTCTTGGGTTTTTGCTGTTTCTGGGACTGGGTTTATATTACACGATAAAATTGTGGAACTAAATATGGCACCAGAAGCTTTTGCGGTGTGTTGACTTGTGAATACTGATTTGGTTAAGAGCAGGGAAGTTGAAATTGGGAGTGGAAAGTGAGATACTTTGGGGATGAAAGGAATCATAGTTGGTGTTGGGAGGAGTTGGATTTTAAAGTGAAGAAAAATTGGTAATTTGAAGTTATTTAGAGGCTGTAGTGGATTCGTAAAGCGAGTTTTTTTTAGGTTTACTCGTTCTTGAGGTTGAATTGTGCTTAAAAATGGATGACACTGAGGATGATGCAAGGTACCCCCCAAACCCATATGGTGTGAATCACCAGCAGGGTTATGGTTCTTCAAATCGACAAAAACTTCCTGTGAAGAATGCTCCATATTCCAGGACAGTTGGTAATCAATATGTTGATGTTGATGAAGAAGACGAGAATGAAGAAGAAGAAGAAGAAGATGAAGAGGAGTTGGGAAAAGACTATAGAGAGAATAATCAAAATAATGGTATCCGGTATGTGGGAAAAGATGTGGATGATGGTGAGGAGGATGAGGATGACGATGATGATGAGGATCCAGATGTTGATGAAGAAGAAGAAGAAGAAGAAGAAGAAGAGGATGAGGAGGGCAATCAAAAGAATTATAGCAGGAGGATTGATGATGTTGATTTGGAAAAGCATCCTAAAAAACGAAAGCTAAAAAGCTTAGTTTCAAGCTATGAATTTGCTCCTCGTGTCCCGGCACCTCCTGTTACAACCTCATCAGCTCCAAAACCCTCATTTGCTGGGCGTAATCCACTCACTGATTGGACTGAGCATGAAACTTTTGTTTTGCTGGATGCTTGGGGTGATAAATTTTTGCAACGTGGGAGGAAGAGTCTTCGTTCTGAGGAATGGCAAGAAGTTGCAGAGAAGGTATCAGAGGTATCAAAGATTGAGAGAACAGACACGCAATGTAGGAATCGTTTGGATACATTGAAAAAGAAGTACAAAAAGGAGAAGATTAGTCTAGCAGAGACAGGTGGCAATAGTAGCACATGGGTTTATTTCAAGAAGATGGATATGCTAATGTCAACATCTGCACAGCAAGGCGGGCTTTCATGTGGGGTGGACTCAGGAGAGTATGTGTTCATGAACCCTAGAGTATACCTAAACCGTGCAAATGGGTTGGATGAGATGAGGGATAGTCCAGGCAATTCAGAATCAGCTGATGAGGCAGAGGATGATTCAGATGGACTTCCACCAAAGAAGAGAAAGTCTGGAAGGGACCGCAGTGAAAGATCCTCATTTAGATTGCTGGCAGTGGCAGATTCTATTCAGAAATTTAGTGAGATATATGAGAAGATCGAGAATAATAAAAGGCAGCAGATGTTGGAACTAGAGAAGATGAGGATGGATTTCCATAGGGATTTAGAAATGCAGAAAAGACAGATAATGGAGAGAGCACAGGCTGAAATAGCTAAAATTCGGCAGGGTGATGATGATGAGAATGATCTTTCTGCTGATAATGCCAGTGGATAATGTTTCTAGATCTGATTTGCATCTGTATCATTAATTAGCACATTTGCTGGTTGTTGTTGTTGTATAATGCTGAGGCCTTCTTTTACTCTTGTAAGGCAATTGAATTGTTGGCAATATTGTATTAGCTATAACAGAGGAAATAATAGAATGTTTGAGGATTTATTCAATCAAATTTACTCCTAGGTAGATGTAATCAGCCTATTTTTTAGTTTTCTTATTGATTGCAATTGTAATTGCTGGCAACTGAGCTGGATCTTGTGATGGAAGATCTGTGAGTTTCTTTGCCATGATTACAAGTTTGACAATTTAAGTTATTCAGTGCCGAGGCTGATTTCTTTTAGATTTTATTTCTTCCTTTAAATGGACTAGTTTCATAAAATAAAAACAGGATCTATGGGAAGGCAAATTAGAGCTATTAAACAAAAGGTGAAATTTATTTGAAATAAATTATTTGCAAGAAAATAATAAATTCTCACACAACTCAAGCAAGAATTTTGTGCAAGATGTTTGGAAGATCATGCAACCTGATCTAAAATGGTCTTTTAAGGATCTGAACTATTGTAAAGGAGAAAGTGCATCCTGAAGCATTCTTGCCCCATCTTATGTTTTGTGGACGAAGAGTGATAACATAAAAAATGAAAAACTAATGATAAATAAAAAGCACCAAGCAAACTGGTATGACAGATGAAAGCTGCCATGTAAAATTTCCATTTCAGTCCCAATAATAAAGGCTATATCCATATTGGAATAATGAGCTTGCATTTGCTGTATATGTTTGTGCTTCACATTATGTAATTTCATTTGACAAACATGTATTTCTGATATTAGTTTCTCATGATATGTTAGCCCTCTGATACCAACTCGAACCCTCATAGTAATGGATTGTGTCCATATAGATTTCAAATGGTTAAGTTCTGCACATTATCCCATTTTGAATACAGCACAACTGTCCTTGTTCCTAATACGTTCAGTTCAAAGAGGAATGATGTTGGAATAGGATTTCCATTAGAGTGTCTGGTACACCTTCGAAGTTGGGAAAAGCCATGACATCAAGCTTGCAGGAATAGACTCCTCTGTTTCCCAGTCATACCAGGGATCAAAGTTCTGTTGGTAAAGTTTCATTTGTCCATCAAGCCCCACCAAATCGAAGGGACCTAGTACCAACAAAAGCCTGTTCAAAGACCCAGTTTATATTTTTGCTGATGATTTAAGCCAAACAGCAATAGTAACTTTGTATCATACACAGGATGCCGCTTCTTAATAGGAAAAAAAAGAGAGTTCTGTACTGCTTCAACTTTGCCTCAACCAAAATTCCAGTGATTTTCATATTTGAGCAGTTCTGCAGGTGCTTGGCTGTTCAAATGAATGTTTGTTGGGTCTCTCTAACACATTATGCATCAAAATGAGCTAGTGTTTCACACTGCTTCTAAATTTGCAGAGGTCTATTAATTTTCACCACAATAATGTAAGCTATGCCTTGCAGTTGGACCTGCAGTCGAGAAGTCAACCACTTAGCTAAATTATGGCAAATTCAATGAAAGAGCAAAGCAGACAAGCTATTTCAGAAAGTCTTACTGTAATGCAAAATTATAATGCATATGTCATCAGATAACGGAAGATTCAATTCTGCTCCAGAATTTCATTAAAGGCTCTCTCTCTCTTCCCTAGGACATTTCGTTCTCTTTAATAAGATAAGGAGGAAGGTTAGTTGACCCATGAAAATGACTTGCAATGCTGTTTCTAATTGCTTCAAATGTGAAATTTTTTCAAGTATGTTAAAGAGAATCAAGACAGAGGAATGCTCTTACATATATAAAAGGGATCCCACTCCTACTTTACTTTCCAAGTGGCTTCATATGTGTTAAACATTTTTATGACTAGAACTACTTAATTTTACTTGTAAGGAAAAAAAAAAAAAAACTAACTATAGAATTGACACCATCTGCAGCTTTATGGTTTTAAGTGATCAGAAAATCGACTTTTGGGAATCATATAGCCCATCTCCTGCGATGATTCTCTGATTTATTATAATTTTCTACTTTTTCTCAAGTAGGAGCACTAGTCCAATTTCCTTAACTTGATGTTATTTACATTAGCTCAGTGACTGTTAAGTTCACTAAATATAAACAAAAAAGGTGCAAGCCCCTCATAGCAGATATTCTTCTATTTGATTATTACTTCAGATAACCAACCTTCTGCTATGCATTTGCCCATACAGATTTACTCTCCTATTGATCATGGTATAGAAAAGCACCAGATAACCAGGAAAATGAGGCACCACTGGGCCCCAATGGTGTGTTTATGAATCATAAAGTACATCAACTGTAAATAAGAGCATTGTAAAATTAGCAATACCTTAGGGAAATAATATGACATCACCAGGTCTCTTTCACAAAAGAGTAGCTGCATGATCTTCATCAACCTTACCAACTGCCCCAAGAATTGATGAATAAGTGATGCGATCATATTCAAAGCCTTTTGAATTCATCTCTTTCATCAGCTTGGCAGCTTCTTCAAGCATAACAGCATGACTCAGACAGCCAAGAACAATGTTTTGAGAAACTGCATCTGGCTTAGTCATGGAATGTTTCATCTTCATGAACATTTTAATTATCTGGTTGGGACTGCCTGTCCTACCCAAGCCATTTAGGATAACGTTATGTGAGTTTATGTCTGGAAAGCAACCATTTTCCTCCATGGTTCTCAGCAAGGAATGAGCTTCTTTTATCATGCTGGCTCTTACCATCCCTGACATGAGTGCGTTGTATGCATAAATGTCAGGCTTGCATCCAAGTTTCTTCATTTCGTTAAAAAGATCTAAAGCATCAATAAGACAGCCACACTTCCCAAAATGTTTGATCATTACAGCATATAGACGAGCACTTGTACATCCACAATTCTTGCAGCTTCGTATTGTTTTACCTTTCCAGGACTGTTGATCAGGCTGCAATAGGCAGCCGGGCAAGGAGGAAAACCCTTTTCATCCATCTCTTCGAGACTCCAGAGGCAACAAAGCTTTCTCAACTCTATTTGTTTTGCAAAAACCATTAAGAAAAATTAAGTATATGAGCTAAGAGCAACGCCATTTGCTTTCATTTTCTCAAACCATGAAGCAGCCTCTGAAGCTGGAGCGTCGCATCAAATAAAGCTTTAATTATTGTTGTGCACCGCGGAAATGTGTAAGCTGCAAAGAAATAAAGCAAACATACAAAATACCAATATTTACGTGGTTCACCCTGTGTGTCAACATAAGACTACATACACGAGCATACTATCTTCCATTATCAACAATAATATAGCTATACTAACCATCAATCCAAATACACCTAAGGTAACCCATACAACATAGTAAATATATTAGTTAGTACTCTCAATCTCCTCTAAACATAATCCAATATATTTACCATTAGAACACTACACCGTAAAGGGTGTCTTCAACTATATAGGCAAGAACCCTTTCACCAATGGACAAAAATCAATTCCTCTTGAATTATATGTCCTTTCTACACCTTAGGCCTAAGTCTCTCTCCACTGCAATGGGCAAAAGCCCCTCATCAATGAAAAAAATAAAATCCGCAGCAATTGACAAGGTCTCTCTTTACAATGGGCGACAGCTTCACTCGATGAGCTGAAAGACACTCTCTTCAGTGGGCAAAAACCACTCTCTTCAATGAGCAAAAGCCAAATAATTTTTTCTATCATTCTCCTATTTATAGTGTTAATTACTTCAATCCTTATTTGATTAAGAGTCCTACACAATTTAGTAATAATACTAAAATAAGAGTTCTACTCATTATAGAAAATATTTCTAAATCAAATATTTCTCCCACTCAAATTAATTAAGAAAAACTCTCTCCCAAATCCCATTAGAATTTTGAGTCATAATTCTAACAACTACGAGTCACCAAATTTGGTTTATACTGCCAAGCATCCAATTGGTTAAAAATTTGTCTGGAATGTTAATCAAATTATTTATGAACACAACATCAGGCTTGCTACCATCTTTTAACATATCCAAAAACACAATGTAAGCATCATCAGCCTTCCCAGCGTTTCCAAGCCCCTTAATTCACCCTGGGTAGGTAAATACAGTCCAAGTGTAACCCTTACTATTCATCCCCAGGATCAAATCCAAGGGTCTCTCATTCTTCGCCGACACCGAAGATGTGATTTCATTTGCTCACTGAAGAAGCATAAAATATGAAAGCTACCTGTTTGTTTAACTCTCTCACAGAGATGAGTAAAAGTTGACACTGATGCTTTGAAGCAATAGATTTCAAAACCGTCTTTCCCATTTGCCTAAAACTCTTTGCATAGAAAATTTGGGATTACTTCACCAATTCCACGAGAAGACTATCTGACGTCACCTTCCAACAACACCTGAGAGAACCACAGACCATTAAACGAAGGTATCCTATACAATTCCCCCAAAATTTGCAAGAGCTAAACTTTAAAAGGAAAAGACTCTTGGCTCTGGTAACAAAGTTGTTGAATTATTCCCATGTACCCACAATCACTAGGATTCAATGACAGAAGGCCAAAAGATTCCTACATATTATCTTGCATTAAAAAGGTTCAAGAGTATCACAAATGAATTTCAAACTAAAACAAGGAGTACAAAAATCCTTTTTCCGCCCTTCTTGTTCAATGTGTCATCTTTCTTCATGGAGATGGAGAGAAGGGCGGGCTGGAGTACCCCGAACTCGAAGCCAAGTATGAATGGAATTAGCTAACAGAGGAAGAGCAGAACAGAAGACGGAAGAAATAAGTCTAGCGAGCTGCATCTGGTCTAGGTTTTGGACCATAGGAATCGAAGCCCATATAGCTCTTAGTAAGGCACATGAAAGCCTTTTCTTCTTTTATTAAGGATCATTTATGATTTTTTTTGTTAAATTAATCAATTTTATTAAATTAATACTTAATTTTAAGTACATGAAATAAACAATTCTTTTTACACATTTCAGGTAAGTTGTTAAAGTTTAATATGATTGGCAATTTCAACCAAAATGAAAAAGAACGTACATATAAAAAGCTTGCATACCAATGTTAATTGATGAAAAGTACATTTTTATTTTCTTCCGTATTACTGTTTTACATTAGTGTTACTTTCTGATAAATGTAATTTGGTGTTTAGAACAATGAAGAGACCAGCTGACCCAGTCGCTCTACCTCAGGCCATTCAGTCCATAGAGGCAGATTTTGCTTAATTAAATTTGTCTTCTTGCCTAAAAATAATATCCTACGTTTTCAGCTTCCCTTCGTTGCTGTCATATGCATATATCCAACTTGCCAACATTTTAAAAAAATGGACACTCTTTTTTCAGCGAAAATAAAATAGAGGACTTCAGTTTATAATCAAAGCAACAAAATCAAGACCCAAAACGAAGTTGGTAAATCGAGGCATATCCTGAGATCAAAAAATAGTAAAACACTTGGAATCCTTGAAAGTGTAAATTTCTACCCAAACACCAGAACTCGCGTCCGACTATAAAAGACCAAGTCTTTCACCTTTCTCTAAGAAACCCTTCTTTAAAAAAACGGATTCTAGAGACTCGCTGATAAAATACTAAATTTTTGCAGACCATTCAACAGAAAAGGCGTTACAGATGGAAATGGAAGTCGTCAAACATCCCACATGCCTCCATGTCAGCCCTCACCAAAGAGTTTGTCTCCAGCTCAAATAGTTCTTATACAAGATGAAGCAAATTTTTTCAACTACGCAGGCCTGTTCTGCTGAATTATGCAGTTGGGCTGTCTGACTTTTCAGTGTCCATTGGTTCTCCAGATGCTGGTGGAACCTCATTGTTGCCAGCTCCTGTGTTCTCATTGGCACCAGCATTGGCATCTCCACCCTGTGGTTGCTGTTCACTTCCCTGCGGAGGAGGTGTTGCCGGTGTTTCAGGACTAGATGGTTTAGCTGGTTTTGGTTTCGTCATTATCGGCCTACAGAACCTGTCGAAGAAACGTCATAACTTCAGTAATATTTCCACACAGGAGAATAACAACTGACTCGAAGAAATTCACACAATATTACTATATCATTTTTTCCTGTGGAAATGGTCCACTGCAATAGACACCATTTCCCACAGTACATCTTGAGCAACAGGCAAAACCTTCAATTCTCATCATATAAAAAAGAAAATGAACAAATATGAAACAGCTATAAGACAATAACATTACCGGTCAACCGCTTCTGCTTTCCTTCTCACATCAGCTGACAATAGAACTGGAGTGGCATATTTAGGAAGCGAGTCCTGCTGCTGCCTTTTCTCTCTTAACCAGGCTTCTGCTTCTACACACTCATTCAATACCTATAGAATATCGGAGCAACAGTTCAAAGAATACCAAACAAAGAAAAAAGACGAGCAACCAGATACAGAGAGATTGGACAGCCTTTACCTTCTGCTTCTCAGCAAGGTCAATGTGATCAAATTTAGGATCACTGGACATTGCAGCCTCTCTGTAACTATTGATACAATAAGCAAGTTGATCGATTACTGATCCCCTATCTGTGTACTCTCTGTAGCGCTCTTCAATGGGATCACCTTGCTGCAATTTGTTACATCATTAAACATACATGGCAAACAAGAATAATTAACAGATAAAAGATGCAAGGAAAAGAAAGAAACACAGCAAATAACCATCACCAAGAAATAAATGAGACGCTCACGTTTTTGAGCTCTTCAAGCTTGGCAATGTAAACACCTTTGGTTTCATCCTCACCATCTTCATACAACCAGTCTTCAACCTCCTGCAGCTTGGTTGTGAATTCTTCCCTCTCTGGGTCCGTAACAAACTCCTGATATTTGTCACAAAGCTGGAAGAATAAAAGAATTAGTAGTCTACATATAAACCACTAACCAAAGGCTGTCAATCAAAGTAACGCAGAAAGTCTGCAAGAAAAATCTACCTTGTTCCTCATATCATAGACATAGGCTTCCACAGCATTTTTCCTGTCTTTGGTTTCTTCCATAACCCGATCTTGCAATGCCATTTCAAACTCCTTTTCTATTGCTTTCTGCACATCTGCTGGGGGCATTCCACCATAAACTAGTTCTGCAACAGGTATATTTGTCTTCTTTACTTTCTTCTTTGGAGCCTCAACCTAACAGCCAGATGCAAGTAACCAGCATAAGTACAGAGCATAATTCAAGAACAAGAATACCATTTTCTACAAAGCTGATGACATTTGATAAAATTTCATATAAAAAATCCTGTTAATCTACATATAAGGGTTAACTCACCTTGGTCTCGGTTTCCATTTGTGTGGGCTTGTCCCCAGATTCAGGAACACCATTTTCAACCCCAGAAGCTTCAGCAGTTCCTTTAGCATCTTGCATACTGACATCAGCCTCATTACTACTGGGAGGAGCAGCATCACCAGGTGCTTCATCAGTGTCCATCTTGGTAGCTTCCTTTGTTGGCTCTTTTGTGACAGGAACTTCAACCTCTTCTTCCTCCAAAAGCTGACACAAGCACCGAAGACATAAATGAAGTGTTCAAACAAAGATAAAAACACTGCAACTAGATTGCAAATCTCCACAAGACTCACCGTTGCTGACTCAACAGACATAATTCCATGCAGATTTAGGCGAACTTTCACCTTCACTTTTGCTCTCTCACTTGATGAAGATTGGAAAGGACCAATCTGCCAAAAGAAAGAAAGAAAATAATATAATAATTTTGAAACTTAGAAAAACATAGCCATCATCATGTAATCATGGATTGCAAATCAATGACTTCTGGAAGCTAACTCCTTACCGTATACGTACTGATCTTAGCAGGCACCTGCAGTTCGCTCACATCAGCATATTGTACATCGATGGTGAATGTCCCTGACCTGTAGAATGTCAAAGCCTTTATACTGGGTATGGGATTTCCCTTGGGAAAGACAATAGTGCTTTGCTGATTATCTGCTGCTCCATTCTGCGAATCTGGTGCAGCACCTTTCCATGATAAAGCAACTGAAAATGGGAAGCTCTCATGGACCTGCAGATAAAACCATAAACCATTTCATGAAGCAAATCATGCACAGAAAATGACATCGACACTGCAAATCAAACCCTTCAGTAAAGGCACAATTCAACGCAATAGTAGAACCACTTTGGATAAAATAGCATTAAGCTAACATCATGTTAATGCAGGCATAGTCGTATCCTCTGACCAATGCCAACTTACAAACGCAAGTGTAGATTTCTTTGCACTCTCCGATATGCATTATCAAACACAAAGCAGAGATTCAAGAAACGATCTCCACAAGGCAAATCAAATGCTTCAATAAATGCACAATTTCAACAGCAAAAGTAGCATTGCTCTATAGAATTGTCCAAAGCTAAAATCATTTTAGAAATAGTTGTATCATCTGACCAGCATGTAAAGCCGGCAGAATAAGAAACAAGTTAAAAGAAAGGCTGTTACCTGGAACTCTCTCACTTTGAAAGTGGGACTGAGAATGGCACACTGCAAAGCACATCCCCTGGCAACACACTCACTGGCATTCATAGTACGCCTAGGCTCCTTCCCAAAGAACTCGGTCAAGATCTTGATTATGGCAGGTATGCGAGAGCTAGAACCAACCACCTCAACCATGTGCACATTATCAACTGTCAACTTAGCATCTTGAAGTGCCTTCTCCAAAGGCCTTTTAACACGTTCCAAAATTGGAACACAAATCTGCTCAAACTCATCTCTCTTAATGAAGCCTCTAACATCCTTCTCATCCATTAAGCATTCAATATTCAGAGGTGCCTCAGGGTTGGCACTAAGAACCTTCTTTAGCTTCTCACAAGCAGCTCTAAGCCTAAGACAAGCCCTTGCATTCTGGAAAACATCAATCTTATACTCTTCCTTGAACTTAGCAGCAAAGTGATGAAACAGAACCTCATCAAAATCTCTACCGCCCAGAGTCCGATCGTAAGAATGAGCCAAAATCCTGAGTTGGCCTTTTTTGAATCCAGCAATGCACACTTGCATACTTGCATCTCCAATGTCAACAAAAGCAACATTCAATTGATCATTCTCAGGCAGATCAGTCTTATAAATACCATATGCCAATGCTGTAGCTGTGGTTTCATGAATCAAACGAAGAGGATGCAGTCCTGCAATGGTGGCTGCATCCAAAACAGCCCTTCTTTGGAGGTCAGTGAAATAAGCTGGAATTCCAATGCAGCAATCCACCACTGCTGCATTTAGATTCTTCTCAGCTATGCATTTCAAATTTGACAACACCATGCCCAAAACTTGCGTTGGCGTAAATGTCTTCACTTCACCTAAGTACCGTGCATGAATCAAAGGGAACCCATCAGGACCTTCAGTTACAGCAAAGGGAAATGACTTGAGATCCTTTTGCAACTCAGGATCAGAGAATTGGCGGCCAATTAGCCGCTTAATCTGAGATATGGAGTTTTTGGGGTTCATCATAATTGAGGCAGCTCCTGCAGTCCCAATGAATCGCTGTTTGTCTCCGAAGCACACAATAGAAGGGGTTTCACGCTTTGATTCATCATTAAGCACAACATCAATCCCTCTTTGCCGTGCAACAGCTACAACGCTGTTGTCATTGCCAAAATCAAATCCAACCACACTCATTTTTTTTATAAAATTTACTGATTTATGGGGTAAATCGGTGTAGCCGTCACAAATTTATGTTGTAATGTAACCTGTATGAAACAATCTATAAATCAAATGTACTACACAGTAAATAGACCAATAAGAAAAAGCATGTTCAACATAAATTAGCATTTACTGCATGGATGTAACTTAATCCATCAACATGAGAAATCATACAACCAAATGGAACATAATATTAAATCATACTAAATCCTAAAACAATACCCAATGAGTGTGCAATCAATACACATCAATGTTTTTGCAGGTAATGAGAATCATTCAGTTTCAGGGCCAACAATAAAACCATCTAAAGATCATTACAAGCAAAGCTCATAGAACCAAGCAAAGGGAAGAATCTAGCACATGTACACAAATATGAAGCCATGCATCTAAATTGAATTTAAATAAACTTCACTCCAAGATAATAGAAGAAACTTAAAAAATGAAATCATCACAAATCATAATTAAGTGCATGGTTCAAATAAATCATTACTCACATATCAAAATCCTCATAGACATCCAACAAACAAAGGTGAGATAATCATAGTTTAACAGCTTTCCTATTTTCCATGCAATAAAAGGAAAAAAAAATAAAAATAAAAAAAGGTTAGAACCTTTGCATTAATTTTAAACCTAGGGCAGTTTTGTTGCAGCAAGAAGTGTACCCACCTATCCTAAAAAAAATAGCACGACCTAGACAGACAGTTAATTATATGGAGAGCTAATAGCACAAAAAAAGAAAAATTACTAAATAATGTGCATAGATTAACACCTGCAATGTTCATAAATCCATTATCAAGAAACACCAAGGATAGAAGGGAAGAAGCAGAACCCAAAATGCACATGCAAATGCTAATCTACCTAATTAATGTGTAAAATTTGAAAAAGGTTATCACATTAATGTAATCAAAAGGAACAATCAAAATGAGGGAGGAATAAAACAGCACAATCAGTACTAAAAACAAGCCCATCAACAAATTTTAAAACGAAAAAACTCAAATCCATAACAAGCTAAATACGATCATCAAATCTAAGCAGCGAATTACCAAAAAAAAAAAATTAAAATAAAACAAAATAAAACAACCGCCGCCTGTACCTGAAAAGCCGAACCAATCTAGTAGTAGAATCAAACAATCAGAGACACAAAATCCCCGTTACAAAGCTAAATCTCAGAAGAAAAAACACAGATCTACAAATTGCATCAAAATAAATAGAACATGGAAGCGAGACCTAGATTGACTAGCATACAAGAGAAATAGGCGAGGAAGAGTTACAAGAGAAATAGGCGAGGAAGAGTTATTTATACCTTAAAAACAAAGGAACAGAGGAGAGGCAGAGGTGGCTATGCTGTTCTAGAAATCTCTTCCGTAGCGAAACGAAAAATGGAGCGTACACCGGAACCTTTTTATTGCGAGTGTATCGCATTAGACAATATTTTATTTTCTTTTTTTTATTTATTTAATTTTTTGTTTACTATGGAGAGGAAGTCAGTGGGGTCGACCGGTCCAGGTGGTCCTGGAGGTGTCTAGACTCTGCGGTTCGTTCTTTGCTTTGCTACGCCACTTCTAGAAAGATCTATTTGAACTAAACGTGAATCAACGTGAGATTTTACTCTTGGGCTGGGCTTGTTCGATTGAGGTCCATTATTTTTTTTTTAAAATCTTATATTAAAAGATTTTAGAGAAATTATAATAAAATAATTATAATAATTCAAAAAATTAATAAGAGAAATTATTAGAGTCGTCAATTAAATTATAAAATTTTAAATTCAAATTTTAATTAAAATTAAATAAAATTTATTATTATATAAAACTAATATATAATGCACATTAATCTCGTAAAATAATTTTTTAAAGGAATTAGAGTTCAAATAGTGCAAAAACAATTTTTTAATTTAACATATAAACTATTAATAACAGGTAATATATTTGAATGACATATACATTCAATTGCAAAATAAATGAGATATACATTTTATTTGAAAATTTGAATGAGATATACTTTTGTTTTTATATTTGTTTTCTTCTTATTTTATTTTTAAAAATTATATATTTTATTTTAAAAATGTGTAAATATGAAAAAAGCACTATTATTGGTGGAGTGTATGTTTAACCTTCCTTTTAGGCCCTTTAACAGCATCAATTGTTTTAATTATTATTAATTATTTTAATAATCATTACCTTTTTTACTATTTATTAATTATTAAATTTTATTAAAATTAATTATATTGAGGAATTTTTTTGAAATAAAAAATAATATTTTTTAATTAAATTTAAAATAGTAAACATTACTTTACCTTATTCGTATTCCACTAATGAGAAAATTTCTTTCATCTAACAATTTAAAATCATCCAAAAATTATTTTTACATAACTTATAGAAAGAAATCATAATATAAGATGTATGTAAGAGCCAAACGACAGCGGTTTAACCAAAACCAATGGCGGGAAAATCATAATTCTCGCTAGGGTTTTATTTTCCCCTCTCGTTTTCTTTTTATTTTTATTTGTGAAGACTCATAAAACTTTCCAGCTATTTTCTTTCACTTTCTCTGAATCCAAACTGAAAAGGAAAAAGAAAATGCCGACGTACAAGATTAGGGGAATCGACGTCGACTTCCCGTTTGAGGCCTACGATTGCCAGCTCGTTTACATGGAAAAAGTCATCCAGGCTCTCCAAAGCGTGAGTTCATAAAACAAGTGTCGTTTATTGTTTTCCTCGAGCTATCGTTCTAATGTTGTGCGATAAAAATCCAAATTTTAATGATTAACGAAATTTATTTCATAATTTCTGTCGACTCATCATTATGCGCGTCATTTGATTTGTTTTTGTTCCTGAAACTGGTTCATAGTTGTTGCTTTTTTTCTAAATAATTTTGTTTTATGAGTGAAATTGGCTTCGATGTACGTTATATATAGTTCCTGTGTCTACACTATTATATGACTGGGGGGCTTTTGGCATTTTTGTGTTTTTCTTTTTGTAGTTTTACAAGAATCATGTTGTTTTAACTACTTATTGAATTTGATTTTGACATGCTATGCAGTTTAATAACTTGAACTCAATTCTGTGAATCTGTATCAATAACATCACTGGAATTATCTGACACTTGTTGCTGTTGTGCATTTATGATGTGGCAGAGATGTAATGCACTCTTGGAGAGTCCTACTGGGACTGGGAAAACTCTGTGCCTTCTGTGTGCTACATTGGCTTGGAGGAAAAGTTTTGGTCCATTTTCGACTGGTAAGATTGAAAGGAATGGTCGGACTGCAGGAAGCAAATCTGATGATATGCCATCAAACTCTGAGGGTAATGGCCTTCCTACCATAGTGTATACTTCACGTACTCACAGCCAGCTTCGGCAAGTTATTCAAGAGTTGAAGAGGTCAAGCTACAGGTTGGAGTTCATCTCCTGTCTCATTTCTATTTTACAATTAGGTTTTCAGGATTAGATGGAACGTTAATTTTCCTTAATATGATTTTATTGTTTTATTTCATGTTTGCTATTCTCGTGGTTGTGTAGTAAGATGTTCCACAGCACTTGTCCACCATATTTGTGTTTTGAATTGTTTTCTTTATTTTCTCCCTCATGATAAGAGCACTTAACTATGGGGGAAAAGAGTAACAAATACTTTTTGAAGGGATCTGCCAAAAAATTGGATTTGATATAATACCCTTCATACCATGACAGGCCTAGCAAATCAGTCTGTTATTGAGTTTAGACCTTCAATGTGCTCAATTTTAGTCAATATGCAGGCCAAAAATGGTAATATTAGGATCACGGGAGCAATTGTGCATTCATGATGAAGTCAGTTTACTACGTGGAAAAGCACAGACAAATGCCTGCCACTTTGTTTGCAGAAAGCGGGAAAAGAGTCAATGCACTCATTATGCTCGTGTTGGAGGTATTTAATGTGTGCATTCCTGCAAATTTGATTAGATATTTCTGTATGTATTCTTTTGCTAATATAACTATATGTGTATTATAGTGGTAACCTGAGAGCATAATGTATGTGTTTCATTTTATATGAGCTGAATTATCAAGATACTAATTATCAAGATACTATTATAATTCAAAAAATAACTTGGATTATCATACAGTACATGAAAATTTTTGAGGGTGCAATGAATTAGCATATCATTAAAAGAGTCCTTGCCAGGTTTTGATGATGTGTGCTTTTGTGCTAGTGACTAAATTCAAAATTCAGCCTGATAAGGATTTTTTAAAGCAATTGAGATGGCATTATGGTTTCTGGACTGGAAACTCCTGATCATGTGCAATGAATATGTCAAATAATTGTGCTTAGTATTTATTTGTTCTTATAATAATTATTTCAACAAAATCTGACTATTCTCTCTGCACTTTGTGCTTTCATTGTAGACTATGTGCGGCACAATCCCCATCTCGGAGATGAACCTGTTGACATAGAGGATTTGGTTAATATTGGAAAACAATTTGGACCGTAGGTTCTATTACTGCTATTCTTTTCATTATGCTGTGCTAGTTGTAAAATCCATTGCTGTTGGTATGGTGTTTACGTTCAAATGATAATGATTGTAGGTGCCCTTATTATGTTTCAAAGGAGCTCCACAAGGTGGTAGATATTCTATTTGCACCTTATAATTATCTTATTGATCGTAGCTATAGAAGATCTCTTAAAATTGATTGGGACAACATTATACTGATATTTGATGAAGCTCACAACCTGGTAAGTCAAAACAGTTGAAAATTGTCTTCGAGAAAAATGGATTGGCTCCTGATACTTTTGAAACAATAAATGTTGATTTTAAACCAGCTTACTTATTTCAGAAGCTAAATGATTTTCTGATGGGAACTTGCCTCTTAAATTATATGAGTGAAGATGCTTATGTGATGCAAACAATGCAGGAAAGCTTATGTGCAGATGCAGCATCTTTTGACTTATCTTCTGGGCTTCTGACAGCTTGCATTTCTGAAGCAAAATCTTGTATTGACCTTTCTGTAGCAAGAAGAGAAGAATCCAATGATAAATCACGAAATCCAGATAATTTTGCTATTCTTAAAGGTATTTATTCAGTTAATATATTGAGTGTATCCTTTATTCTACAGCAATGCCTACTACATGCAATTTTTTTTCTCTCGTTATTATATGCAATATAGGTTAGAATCTCTTGGGCAGTATTTGCAGCCATTTTTCTGGAAACTCCAGTTTTTTTTTTTTTTTTTGTCTTTTTTCAAACTTTTTATGGTCATGCTTCTTTGAGTGAATTTATTGATCTCTTACAGCAATTCTGTTGAAACTTGAGAAGCGGATTGCTGAAGTGCCTATTGAATCCAAGGAATTGGGATTCACAAAGCCTGGGCCTTACATTTATGAACTACTTGCTGATCTTAATATCAATCATGAGACTGCTACGAAGCTCACTGATATAATTGAGGAAGCTGCTCTGCTTCTTGAGGAAGATAAGCAGCATAGAGCAAAAGGCACAGTCTGCAGGCTGGAAAGTATTGGAGATATCCTCAAAATTATTTTTAAAGAAAAGAACAATGGTCATGCAAATTTCTATCGTGTAAGTTTGTTATTCAATAAGTTGTTCAAAGAATTTTATGATTTACATTGTTGATGTAGCCAAACGATAACAGTTGTGGTTATCACTATTGTATTTTTTTTTTCAGAAAACATATTTAAAGCTTTTTTATACGAGTAATTGCCATTAAGCTGTTACTAAAGACCTGGAAGGGGTTTTTTTGGTTCATATATGGTAAATTCAGATATATGGTAGTACATGACACATTGGACTAGACTGAGTGATATTACCAATCTTGCGTACATCTTTCAGAATAGATGCTGTTACTGTATTTTCTTTTATATGTTGCAAATTTGACATGTTTGTCTCTGTTCATTTTAGGTTCATGTTCAGGAGGTTGAGGCCAGTGCTTCAGATGCCTTAAAAGGTAATTCAAGGACAAAATTGCAGTGATATTTGTGCAAGAACCTCATTTTATGTTTATGCTCTTATTTTCTTATTTGTGTTTGTTTGACTTACCAAATACCAATTTAATAATTTTTTCTGCAATGTAATAAAATATTTCACACATGTTTAATGCATTAAATAAGCTGTAATTTCTCAGTAAGTTTTGTAAAAAAATCATCTTGAAGAATATTATTGATTTACCTCTCATAACAAGGAGCCTGACTTGTTTTCCTAGAATTAGAATCTTTCTTGATAACGAAATAATTATTCGATTCATGAAGCGAAGCAGTTTAATGGCATTGGTGGCAGCATAGTGGAGAGGGCTAACAGATTTTGGTTATTATGGAGTACAAATATTAGGGCACTGGTTTTCAAATCATTTGAAAATGCAACATAGGTCTCAAGTTCAACTTGCCTAGGGCCTTTGCTATTTATGCGTGTAGTTTGCAAATGATTATGTGCATACTTCTATCAAATTGTAAAATAGTTTGACAAAGCATTGTGATTGCGCACTAGTAAATTATTATGAATCAATAAAAAGCATTATTTATTTGACTAGAATACAGAGAAAATAGAGAGGCAGGTCTCTATATGATCTTCGTCTCCCTCTTTTTTTTAAGAATATTTAATTGATAGGTTTAAAAATTTCAATCAACTTTAGCATAAGAAATATTGTATGGTTAGATTTGGCCTGCAGGCACTGCAACATGTCCATTTCAATTATCTACCTCAACAAATACACAATCTGCATCCACATTTTGAGTTAGAGCCTTAGTATTTTCTTGGAAGCTTTCTTCAATATTTATAGAGTGTCTGTAAAACTAGTGTTGCTCCTTAGAATTATATTCTGCAATTCTTTTCGAGTCTGACTGAATGTGTTTTATTTTATGATAAAAACTTCATCCTTGTATATTTGCTTTAAAATAAAAACAAATTGAGTAGAGTTTTATTCAAACAGACCAGTTCATCATTGTTTTTAAAGATTTGCTTTCCTGTGCAAGGCTGGTTATATACATCCATTATTTTCATGTGCAGGTAAAGCTTCTAGAACTCTCAGCTGGTGGTGTTTTAATCCTGGTGTTGCCATGGAAGAGTTCTCCAGGATGGGTGTTGGCTCCATTATATTGACATCCGGAACATTATCTCCTATGGAGTCGTTTGCACAAGAGTTGAAATTGTAAGTCTCTCTTTGCACATCATGTGTTATGATAATGACATTGACTTAAGAATTTCTAAATAGAGAATTTCGTCTGGCTGCCTCAGAAATTTTCCTATTCGGCTGGAAAACCCTCATGTCATATCCTCAAATCAGATATGGGCTGGTGTTGTGTCAGCTGGCCCTTCTGGCCGTCCATTCAACTCATCTTATAGAAATCGTGATTCAATGGAATACAAACAAGAGCTTGGGAATGCTATTGGTATGTAACACAATTGTGAACGACAATGATAGTTTCTCAGTTATCTGAATTTTATTTTGAGTGACTATTAAATTTCATGAATTTTATCTTCCAGTCAATTTTGCTCGAATTGTACCTGATGGATTGCTTGTGTTCTTTCCATCTTACTACCTTCTGGAGCAATGTGTTGGGTGCTGGAAGAATGTGGTAAGGCATCAAGCTGATCACTTGTGTTGCAAAAATTTTTCCTGTTATTCTGTATATATCCACTTTGTTTTCAATTTAGTTCTACTGCTAGAATCCGTTTCAATTATTTAATAACAGAATTCATATATTTGGAATAATTCTTAAAATGATAAAATTCAATTGAAGTTTAGTGTTTGGAATAATTGAAAAGTGAATTGGATTTATATAATTTTGTACACTACCCCTAATTATAGTAGTACGAATTGCTTTTAATGGTGTTTCTAGTTTTCATTTTCATTGATAGGCCTCACAGCCATTAAATTAATAACTTGAATTCGTGCAAAATCACTTCTTTTAAATGATTTCCAATTCTTGCAAAATGTTGTCTTCTTTTCTCTTTTTAAACGTTGAGATTCTACCACATATAAAGGGGTTTCAAACATGATAATAGAGAAAATTGAATTGAATTCTTGAATTTTAAGACTTAATGAACACACTGATCATGTTTATTTATGTTTTGGATTGGTCCAGAGTCTAGCAAGTTCAACAACAATATGGGAAAGAATATGCAAACATAAGAAACCTGTTGTAGAACCTAGACAATCTTCACTGTTTCCTTTGGCAATTGAGGTAACTAACACTATTTGCAAGTTCAGTTATCATCCACATATTTATTGTTATGTGTCATCACTTAGCATGTTTATTGGATATATACATGTGTGTTTGGCTAGGATTATATGGCTAAGCTGAAGGATATCTCAACTTCTGGTGCAGTTTTTTTTGCTGTGTGTCGTGGTAAGGTATGCCTTTGTTTGGATTTTTGTTGAGCTCTTTTCTGTGGTGCTCCGGCAAACTTCTGTCCGCTGCAGTGAGTTATGAATAGGGGAAGACATTTGCTTCAAAATATTTTTATTTTATTACTGCTGGATGTCTTTAAAACCCTTCATGATGATGTGGTCTTTTTAAGATGCATATTGTTGTGTAGCTGTTGACGGTTGTCACTTTGCTTTGTAGAGCCTCTGGAATATCGTGACATCTAATTAATAATTCAATGACAACTTACGAAAAGATCAAGTAGAGGTGCTGTAAACAAACAAAAAACCAAAGCTTGTGCTATTAATGGCTTTGAAGATCTTTACTCTTGGTTTGTATCAGTGGTTGGAATGAGTTTGTTGGTGCTATGAATCATGAATTCAAATCGCAGCGAATGTAACAGAAATGGGGCTGTTGTGGCCACAGCATAACACTAATGACCTAACGGCTGCAAATTTTTAGAAAAATTTGCAAAATGTAGGAAACTAATAGATATTAATAGAATCAATAAAATAAAGAGATTCAACTAATTAATATGCATAAATATATTAAATAAAGATGTTAGATCCATGACTTATATTCTTTATCAACAATTATCTTGACTAACTAGAATGACATAGAGTAGAGGATCGAAATCTAACCTTAACTAATAACTTTTTAGTCCTTCATACATGATCTTTCTCTTGATCTTCAATAAAATGTGAGATTATTTTGAAGTGAAGTGAGTTAAAGTAATGAAAACCAGAGAAAGGGATTTTTTGAAAAAAATGAGTGTCAAAGGCTTGGGAAAGTGGGTTTGATCTGCTGCTGTCTCAAAAAGAAGAAGAAGCATGTTTCATTTGGCAAAGGCTGTAATGGCCTTTACTTAATGGAAAGCAAATGGAGAACAGCCTCTACCATTGCATAATGGTGGTAACAGCCGTTACAATAACAAAAAAAAAAAAAAAATCTCTTTAGATAATATGTTTGACGATAATGGTACCCAAAAAGCTTTGTATAACGGCCATTAAGTACCATAAGTGCTTTTATTTAAATCTATGCTATGAATACCTCTAGCATGGATTATACAAATAATAAATAAATATCTAACAAAAGAAATTCCCACTTGCTTCTTATCTGCTAAGCTCTCAGCTGCATTTTATCTACTAGCTTTATCAAGTGGAATTTTCTTAGTGTGATCCTTAAATGGATGTTGACCACTTGATAGTACAGTACCATTGACAGTTTTAAGCTCCTAAATGATAAGTCAACAGGATAGCTGTGGTGTAAATTTGCTGGTGGATATTGAGTATAAGTTGTGTTGCATAATCTTTCCTCAAATAATTTGCATTTCTGAAATTGTCTTTGCTTGGTCTAAATTCATCTGTTGTTTTACAAATCGTATTTGACTGCTAATAATAATTATGTTTGTTTCAATTTTTAACTTCATATATATACCATGAAAATTATTCCCAGTGTCCAGGGTTGTCTGCCATGGTTGATTGCTACTAATTTGTCAGGTGAGTGAAGGATTGGATTTTGCTGATCAGGCTGGAAGAGCCGTAGTGATCATTGGTATGCCCTTTCCCTCGAGAAATGATCCTAAGGTTTGATCATCTGTTACCCTGCTTTTCCTTGGGGCTTTAGTTTTAACTTACAGTGGGAGCAGTAATACCCAATGAAGCATTATATGTACATTTGAAATATTATTAGGTTAAATTGCTGGCGCCAAAATATGTTGCTTTGTTGGCCCACAAGATGCTATTTATCCATAACCATCATTATACCTGAGGCTACAGTGCTTTAGTTGATCATTTGAAGATCCATGACGTTTTTTTGTGGTCCCATTTTCATACTGGTTACTTTTACAGATATTGACTCAGACAAACTAAGCGGTTGTTGCACTTATTTTATGTTTTCTTGGGATAGAATTTTTCATGTTTCACATGTATATGTTCCAATGAGTTTACTTATTTTGATTGCAAGTTGGACTTCAAATTTTTTATTTTGTGATGTTGCTGTTTTGATAATAGATTTTCTTCTTCTGTCTCCAATGAAATCAGTCATTTTTGTGTCTTTATGGAAACTCTCTCTCTCTTTTTGGTACTTCTTGAATATTGCTGAAAAAAACAGTAGAGGCACATGCTTGGAATTGGCTTGTGTTGGAATTGGTTTCTGTTTTTTCCTGAAACTCTGACAATGATTATGTTCTGCATACAAAGATACCATGTGTGTCCTTTTTATGCTGGATCTGAGATGTTGGCATATTTCATGAATATAAAGTATTACTACATTATAATTCAAGCTAGCATATCTCATGTTGTGTATGACAGGTTAGATTAAAACGTGAGTTCTTAGACGAACAGTTGCGCTTGCAACGGGATGCGTGCAAGGTAATATCAACGATATGCATCATGTAGGGCATTTCCTTTTGCGGATCTATACCTAAAACTGTTGACTGTATTCCTACTTATTCAATCAGATGTTGAAGTTACAGATTCTAAGCGGAGAAGATTGGTACACTCAACAAGCATCAAGAGCTGTAAATCAGGCTGTTGGACGTGTAATTCGTCATCGCCATGATTATGGCGCAATTATTTTCTGTGATGAAAGGTTCTATCCTTTTCTCCCTCAAATATATGATATTAATTTTTTCTGACCTTTCACTAAAATGTACACAAATGACAAACATGATTGTGATTTAGATTTTTTGTGGTTCTTGCTTAACTATTAAATATGTAACAGGTTTGTGAATTCAAATTCTCAGTCGCAAATATCACTTTGGATACAGCCTCATATTAAGGTACAAGATGTAGGTTTTTGAATGCTGATTTTTTGTCTGCAAAGCTTTTGTGATTACTCATTTCTGCTTTTTTAGTGTCACTTCAAATTTGGGGATGTGGTTTTTACATTGAGCCGCTTTTTCCGAGATGGAGGAGTTCAGGTTCCCACAAAGCTCAAGTCAATACAAAGTGAAGACATGGGTAAAATATCTTCTTGCTAAATGATATTACAAATTTTTTTTTCACTATGCTTTTTGCAAGTATATTTTTTTAATGATATTTGGCAGTTTCTGTTTGGGTTTGATGATCTGCCCTGCTGCTGTGGAACCCTGGGTTCTGATAGCCATAAATAACCAAAATAGTTTATTTCAACCAAAAACTAAATATGCTTGCAGTGGCTTCAACTTATGTGGTGGAAAGATTCTCATTCTTTTTCGTGATTTTAATTAAGTCTTCCATTCCTTTTCTTTTTAAGAAAAACAATTTATGCTATGACGTGGCGATGTATTGTTGCAGAAAGTGCCAAAGAGGTGAAGACTTCACAGCCCGTAGACAAATTTTACCTGGATGATTTTCTTAATTCGGTAAATTTTCAATTTTCCTGAGCATGGCATATTTTTGTTTTGTGGCATGTTCTAGTATTTTTTTCTATCATGAACCTTTGCTTGATCATATTTATCTGCAGACCGCACCGACAGGTCAGAGTTGCGGTGTAAAATCATTGTCTTCTTTTCTTGATGCTAGAAGAGGCAAAGATTTGAGGCATGTGGAGGAGGTTCTTCCAGCCAATCGATCATCTCTCTCTACTTTCAAGGAATGTAAGGATTTCAAATTGAAGTATTCGAATGGTCTAATCTGTAGTGAGAAAACATCTCTAATATGTGAGAGGGAAAATATGCAATGTCAAAATCAAGATAGAATTGATTTGACTGGCAAATCTGTTTTGGATGAAATCCCAAGCAAGGAGAAATTTTTGGTACCATATACTGCAAAGAAGCGTAAAGGATATAACTCAAAGCATGAATTAAAGGGACAGATAGAAAGTACTCAGGTGCATACTTCTAGTGCCAAAAGGTCACATTCAAATAACCCTTATTCCCCTTTTAGTTTGGTGGTGAAACCAGAGAATCCACAGCTTTCTGATGATGGAAGCAGGCAAAATGCTCAAGTTGTTTCAGTATTGCCATGTAAAGATCATGGTATTGCACAGGACTCAAAGTCCCTTACTCAGAGAAACAAAGTTGTTCAGACTACTCTGGTACCTTGTAGTGATGAGGAAAAAAGAGGATCTGCATTTCTGATTCAGGTGATATGTTTTAACAAATGAAGAATTTATAAACTTGGCATTATTTGGTTTGAAATTGTGAAGGAACTACTGGAATAAAAGACTGTCATCTGTCCAGTTTCTAACATAAACATAGGCTGTTCAACATTGACCCACAAAACAGATGAAACTGTACCATAGCTTATGGTTCTTAATGCTGTTTTTATCATGATATGTTGCACAAGGCTGTGGTTGTTAGATTTATATGAGCTTCACTTGCCTCTTTTCAGATTTTAAATTATTGATGTTTTTCTTCTGACTTCAGATATGCAGCTATACCTTTATTTGGTTGAATACCATATGATAACCTCTCAAATATATATTTTTGAAACATATTATTGGAGTTTGTGTAACAATTACTTATTAAAGGATTAAAAGTCCTCTCCACAACATCCTTGGGTTTACTTGCTTTGTCAATATGTTTTTATGGGAGTGAATCTTCCCATCAGATCCTGTTTTTGAGTTGTTAGAACTATTTATGCTGATTTCTTTACATTGTGTTATGTCTTGCAGTAAGATATCTCGTTAAATTAGATTAAACATTTTAACTGATTACATTAACAATTTCTCAACTTTGGTGTTTGACTTTCTATAAAAATGTCTCACAGGTCAAACAGAAACTTACAGCAGCAGAATATAAAGAATTTGTGGGGTTTATGAAGGCACTAAAGTCCAAAGCAATGAAAATAGGCAGTGTTCTAGAATCTATTGTGATATTGTTTTCTGGACCAGATAGGCGTCCTCTTCTTAGAAGGTATGCAAGTGTTACTTACCTTATACAGGAATTGCAAACGTACTTGTTCTAAATTTTTACTTGGAAGTCTGGATCTGGTCTTATTTATTTATTTAGGTATATTCTATGGATACTTTGTTTAAAACAAAGTAAAATTAATTTGTTATAGAAAATAAGGCGATTTAACAAAATTTTACAATTTATCTAATTAGATTTTTGTAAAATGATTTTTTTTCCCGTAAAGTAGTCAATTGCGAAAATTTTATTAACTTAATAGACAAAAAATAACTATTCAAGATCTTAAATTATCATATTTTGCGCAACGTCTTAAATTTTAATTAAAATCATAGATTTTAAATGTGAAATGCTAGATGAGTATATCTTATTTGATCTTATCTATAGTATTTTTTTAACATTATTAAAAAATATTATATAAGTTTTTTTATGTGAAAATTTTTATTTTTGCTGTAAATTAATAAATTTTTTTGTAATTGACTACTTTACGGGAAAAAAGTATCATTTTACAAAAATCTAATAAGATGATTTATATATTTATGTCAAATTAGTTTATTTTTTGTAACAAAGTAATTTTACTTTGTATTAAACCAAGTAAACATAGAAGGCATCTATTTAGGTACTTATTTCTGTTTTTCATGCTATGATGATCTTGTTTTCTGAGAGGCATCATTTGATTGTATAATGTGGTGTTTGTTTTTCAATTGAGTGAGGCATTTGTTTTATCATCTTTCTTTCTCTCCATATTAACACTTTTCAGTAATATTAGACGTAAAGATATCTTTTATTGATAATAGCTGGTTCAAAGCAGGATCTCACTGTACTTTTGTCTTTGTTACAGATTCAAGGATTATATTCCTGCAAAGTATCATTCTTTATTTGAGCACTATCTTGAAGCAAATGATGAAACACTCAATGAGCAAAGTAAGGAGTTCTAGTCCTGTAGTAGACTTGAAAGTCCAAAGCCAGAGACTCAAATGGTGCTATATTTGAATTATTTTTAGTGTTATTCTTGTAGGAAGCGTGTGGTTTGGTTTCCTGGATGATACTTTTGAATTAAAGAAGATTGTATGAATTGGATATGTACTTTGCAAGATATAGGGATGATAAGCTATGGCCATTATTTGAAGAAGCTATATGATCACTGTGTTCAAGTAGAGCTTGGGCTTGTTTTCGTAAATGCTGAATGCTGATTATAGATGTGCTATTTTTTTTCTTGGTTTTATTTTTTGATAATATATGTTGATTTGCAACATGCATTAAGACTTAAATGTGCAATCTCTTGACGGGAGTTCTTGAAATTAGAGTAATGACTGATGGATGTAAGAAGTGTGTGGCTAAAGCATGGAATGTAATTGCATTACATTGGGGAGTGTAGATGAGGAAGTAATCAAGATGAATATAAGATGCTCGAATTTCAGATTGAAGAGGAATTTGGCATCTAGAAGATATGACAACATAAGGTCGTGGGTGGGGTTGGGGTTTATTAGATCCTAGGTAGGTTCAAATCTTCTCAAGCAAGCAAAAAGATAAAAAATGGATTTAGCAGATAATTTCTCGGGTATCTTTGGGATTTGCATGCGTATTTGTTTATAGAATATATGATACGTAAATGTCAATTGGGATTGCATACTTGTTCTTTGCAGCCTAAAGGAATTAAATTAAAGGGGCTTTAACCTTTTTCCTTTAGGATGTGTTGGGGCTTTGGAGGTGGCTTTTTTTTTCCCTTTTTGGCTCTATTGGCATATGGTAGTTTATAGAAGAGTATGACTAGAATTTTTCTTTTTATTCTTTAATTCTTTATCTTTGATATATGTTCAAGGAAAGTTGAATTTTCATTTTCATTTTCATTTTGTACAGTTCAGCAATCGTGATTGGAGAAACAGTATGACTACATCAGCTACAAAACTGCCAATTGAAGCGATTGAATTGTGTAAGCATTTTTTTTTTTACCAGAATCGAATATTCCTGGTGTGGTACAACTAGTAACTAATTGTTCTTTCTGATTCATTGGGATATTTGATTCCAGACTTGAATATTCAAGCAACTAATTGTTTATCCATTCCTAGAAATGTCCCGTGTGATCAGGAAACGCTTTCCTGTATTTTGGTACAAGGCTACACTCCTTGGCTGATGAGAGATGCTTTTTTTCAATGTTTTTGGCTTAAAAGCAAACAAGCTATGCTGATAAAGTCAAGTACAGGACCTGAAGACGGACTCCATCTCTGCTTCCTGGTTTTCATGTTGCAAAGAATTTGGGTTCGCCAATTATTTTTCGCAGAGCAAGTTTACCGTTTGTATATAAGTTTGAACAAGCTTTTGAGAAAGAAGCTGCAATAGGATGCAACATTAATGCCAAGAAAACGATTTGAGCCCTCTTATTTCTTGTTTGGACGCTTCAGAAGCTTTAAAAGCAGGGCATCTGTAGCATAAGAAAACTTTTGTTTATTTAATGATTAATGAAACCGAGTTTCAATTCTTTCTAGTGCTAATTCTTGGTATCTTGGCTGTCTGCTTTCTAATTTTTATTTGCAATTGCCTTGATCAGTTGGATCTTGAAAATTTTCAAAAAGAAAATATTATAATATTGTAATGAATCTTGAAGGGAGCTTTATATTACATAAAAGGGTGCTCATGAAATTTATAACATGTAATTTCTAATTAAATTGCAAATTAACAACAATTTAAACAATTGATTGAGAGTTGGAGACAATAATCTCTTTATGTATGTCATCCATATATCCTAGTGAATCAGCTGCAGGGAACAAGCAACAGACAAAGACTAAAGAGTTCCCCAATCTCTCACCAAAAACCACAAGATTACAAATCTCAAATCTTAAACTAAGTATTCGTGGTCTCGAAATTTACTAATCCAGAAATAAATAAAGCATATTGCATGTGAGGCCTTAGGCGAATGAGGCCAAAAACATACAGTTTAACCAAAATCTTACGTAACATTCCTCAATTTCCTCATCCTCTCTCTCCCAATTCGACAGCTCCTCCGTGGCTTCGCCGGAACTTCGCCTGAACGTTGACGCAAACCCACAACAAGATCCACGAAAGCGCTCAATATGAACTTATGTGACTTCTTCTCATTTAAGTCCAAGTAAGAGAATAGAAGTTCTTGCATGAAATCCCAATTAACCTTCCCCTTCCTTTGTAATCTTGCTTCCACCATTTCCTGCATGGACAGCCGGAAATCTTCATTTGGGCTCCGAGAGTACTTTATCACTGTGATACAGTCGTCAGGGAGTGCAACGTTTATGTTCTTTATGTCAGTGCTATTAGAACAACTTCTTGCAGAGTCAATTATGGTATTGCTGGTTGAGCTTGAGCTTGATTCCCCTTCCTCGGAGGTGACGGTTAGACTCAACCGGGCCTCTTCGATGAGCGAGCTGGACGAACCGGCGGTGACGAAGAACCGGTGCGACCCACAGAGGTCCGGCGGTATTTCGAAGAGTCTAGGGGAGTCATAATGATCGTGATACAATACCCCACGAGGACCTCGAACTCGGTTATCATAATCTCCATCACCTCCTCCTTCTTCTTCCTCTTCTCCACATGTCTTCTTTTGGGGATGATCTTCCTCGTCGTTTTTGATATAGAGAGACTTAAAATTCTCGAAGAGGAAGCGATCGATATCGGAGAGAGTTGCTGCACCATCCCTTTCGTGTCCCTCGTTTAGGCTACGATCTCTGGCAAATGAAGGGGTCTTGGGGTTTTTGCAGCCTGATAAAACCCAGTTCTTAGAAGATGACATGGAATTAGGAGGAGTAGGGTTTTTGATCTTAGAGAGGTAATCTTGGAGGGACTTCTGGAGTTTCGTTGGCATCTTCTTATGGAGCTTTAGGTTACTACTTTTGATGATTTTCTGCTAAAACAATGGATGAAGATATATATATATTTATATATAAATATTTTGGTGGTGGTGGTGACGGTGAGTTAAGATACGGAGGTTTGAAATATGCGTTTCTTTAATCCATCAAGTAATATAAATTTGGAGAAAAAAAACAGAAGGGATGACTTATATTAAATGCTGTACATTTTCAAATTTCACCTTTTTTCAGAAATTTTATTTTTAGGTTGTTGAATTGTGATGATCAACTTGCACGATTAGGGCAAATTAAATACCTTAAATTTTTTTCATCTAAATGTAATTTATTATAAGTTTAAGATATAAAATATATAATGAGATTATTTTTTAAATTTAATTATTTATATATAAAAAAATTTTTCACTTAAAATATAGAGACTATTATTTAAAAAAAATTACATCTAATGTAAACTTAACTTCATATGAGAATGAGTTTTATAATCATTAAATTAAATATATATATCAAAATTTATGTATAATTAATATAAACTATATATAATAAGTGCATAAATATAAATTCAAATATTTGATTAATAGTTATTAATTAAGTTATTTTTGGATGAGAACTAGCTCATATATAATATCTGCAATTAAAGGAAAACAACAAAAAAAATATTTAAGCGTTAAATTAATTATGAATCTAAATATGGTAAATAATCTGGTTGTATACATTAACTTTTTTGTTTTTGTGTGGCAATTAGTATTAATTTGAAGCTGGAGTTATGGATATTCCAATTTATATAAAGGAAAGATTTACTTTACTTGCCAATTAATGAACCTTAATTTAAGGATATTAATGGATAATTTTGACATATAATACCAGACAAATTTCCCTCCCAATAATCTTAATTAAAATTTAATGAAAAATTAACTGTTCTTCACTTTACTTATATTACAGGAAGATTCTGAGTAGATTATTGCATTTGATTTGCATGTGATTCTCTCTCTTCATATAAGAAGAGAAAACAAAAATTATACTTAATTTAAAAAAATGCATTATTAATTTATTATGCTTTAAAATAATATTTTGTTACGTTTGGATTTCATCCTATGAATTTCAATAATACATCTCCCCTCATGCGTCGATATAACAAAAATTTTAATTATTAAAAAAAACAATAATTTCAAATTAAATATTGCAATAAACATATATAGTTTCATAAGGTCAAATTAAGGCATGAGTCATCTTGCATGCCACCGTATCTTTTACTATTATAACACGTTGAGACTTAGCTCTAAGTTGTTAGCTTTTGCTTCGTTCTAAGAGTTAAATCTATAGGTTAACCTCTTATATATATATATATATATATATATATATATATATATATATATATAACACAGATAGGAATCACATTTCTCTTTAAAGATATATAATTGATAATGAATAAATATTTCATATTTTAAAGGGATATAATATACATTTGATAAGTGCATAATTTATTAATTTTACTCCCATCACATTTAATGTTTCTAGGGTATCTTTATACCTAATTCAGTTGATTAAAGTATAATTATCTATCAGGCATATGTTTAGAGAGTTGTTGAAATAATTGTGTTAAATGGAGAATTTTTTGGTATTTGCATTAATCTGACTCTTTCTGTATTTTTCAGGGTTTTGGTGAAGTTCCAGAGCATAGAAGTGTGGAAGGAAGCTTGAAAAGGGCGAATGATTGAGAAGTGTTGTTGATACAAAGTACACGGATCGTGTAAGCACAACCACAGACCCGTGTAACATTCTGCCAGAAGAAATCCAGAGAACCGAGGAAGAAACAAAGTACACAAGCCGTGTAACTTGACCCATGTAAATCCTGGAGACCTGTGTAACATTTTGTGCCAATACAAAACATACCCACTCAGCTCCAGTAAGTTACACGGCCCTGGGCTGTGTAGTGATACACGGGCCGTGTATCCATCGACAATCAGTTTCCTGATTTTGCTCCAGTTGCAGTTTTTGACAAAGAGAAAGACTCTTAAACCTAACCCTAGGCCATTTATTATAAATAGAAGAGGCAACAGCTGACAAAAAGGGATTCAGCAGCCTCTCGACAGAGGAGGATCAGACTTTCGTTCTCCATTCACATTCTAGATTTCTTCAATTTTTTTCCTTTAATTTTCTGTAAGTCATGAATATGAGTGACTAAGTTTTTAATTCAGTTCAAGGGATTCAAGTTTTTTTGAGTGATTTGTGAGACCAGGTTCTTAATTTAATTTTTGTCTTTTTGAATATCTATTGTAACACCCTCACTATAGCAATTCTGTACATTCTATTGTTCCGGTGACTGGTGTCGGTCTGGACAGCTGGAACGCTTGGAAAAATATTTAGACTAGAGTGAGGAGTCATAAATAACTCAAATAATAATAAGAAAAATTTAAGAAAAATTTTAGAAATAAAATACAACCAAGTTAAATGAGCCTGTGCCCTAGCAATGGGTAACCTAGTAGAAAGTTGCGGTCCTCGCAGCTAGGAGCCCTAAACCCAGGGGAAAATTCATGAAATAATTTTTGGGACTTCAGAGAAGAGTCATTGAGGTTTCTATGGCATTAGAATGCCAAGAAAAGGCTTAGAAAAACTTTTAGATCGGTACAGTCGATTTTGGTTTCTTAAGCTAAACGGAGGGCATTTTGGTCATTTCGCTTTCAGAGACGATTTTTGACCAACTTGTCCAGTTAAGTAAATAATTATTATGACATAAAATGTGAATAAATATTGCTAAAAATTTAATTGAAAATGAGTAGAAAAGAAAAGGAAAGAAAATGAAGGAAATTGGTAATTATGACATCACATGATGTCATTAAAATGCTCCCACCTAATCACACTGTGACACATATCTTTAAACCACTTAAAATGAGTAAATGGGCAGAAATAAAAGAAAAAAAATCAGACTTTGTCTTCCTTCTTTCGCGGTGAAACCCACTTCACACTCTCCTTTCCACCATTAAAGCTCCAAATGCTTGATTTCCTAGCCAATCTTACCCCATAACCCTAGGACCCTTCACTAAAAATATTTCCTACACATTGAGGAAGCTTTGGGTTGCAATTTGAAGAGGAAAAAGTGAAGTTAGAGCTTAGAAAAATTCTGCACTCAAGAGGTTAGTGCTACTTTTGTTTATTTTCCTCTTATGTTCCTTGTTACAACATCAATTTAAGGTAGAAAATATGAAATTGGAAGAAAAATAGGCATGTTAAAGTCCCTTTAAAATTTCAGTAGCCCTAAGGTTCTATAAGGTTTCCATGATTCAAGTGAATTATAATTGTGTATTGATGCCATAGAATATGGTTTGATGATTAGAACACTTACATGTAAATTGTTTGAACAAATTGAAGTTGTGGAGTTAGGGTTTGGGAAAAACCTAGGGTTTTGCTCATGTGTTGATGAGTGAAAGTTTTAATGGTCAATTAGCGACTATTTGGCTGAGTATAATGAGGAATTGAAGTGAATTATCACTTTGGATTGAGGTTGGGTGTACTGCCTTGAGTGACCTGCAGGACTAGATGTGAGTCCAGCATGTTTGGGCAGCTATAACTTGATTTGTATAGTTCAATTGGTGCAAGGCCAATTGGACATGAAATTAGACACATAATGGCACAACTTTGATGAAGGAAAACTGTCCAAAAAACAAACTTAGGATGCCTTAAAAATTGACCAAATCTGGGTAGCACCAATTTTGCCTGTGCAAAATAACTAAATGAACAGTGTTCATTCATTTGGTCATAACTCACTTTAAAAATGTCCAATCAACCTGAAATTCATATCAATAGAAAGCTTAGACAATTTATTACAACTTTCATGAAGGACACAACTTCAAATTTTGACCAGAACTTAATGAAATTGCCCACTAAACTCAGGACACCAAAACTGCCAGAATGGATTCTGCCCAGAAATTCTGGGTATTGCCCTATCCGGCCAGTTATTGTATTTAGGCCATAACTTGAGTTACAAAATTTCAAATAGAGTGATTCAAAAAGGGAATTAAATATGACACATAAAGGAACAACTTTCATGAAGAGAATTTTATCAAATTCCCACTGTACAAATGACCAATGGAACAATAATCTTAGTGCTTGAAATCTGAAAATTGTAAATAATCAATACTAAGCTTTGAAATGGTATTGGTAATCAATGCCAACAAAAATAAAATGTAAAATGTGGTATCTTGGTGAACTTAGATTTAAGAAATCTATTATAAATTAAAAGTCAACCTTTGAAGGGAAATGGTCAAGTGAATAGTAACCTCAATAATATTAATGCAAGGGATCAAAACTTAAATTGCAAATGATAAGTTATATAAATAGTGTAATGAATAAATGGATCATGTTAATGTATGAATGAGACATTAGTTCTCATTATTGTAGAAAGGAAAAGTACTTTGAGTATAATGGTATAGAAGGATAATTGATGTGAATTATGATTATATGAATGATCAAATGAATGTATAAATTATAATTGGAATTTGTTATGAAATAATGAAGATTGAAAATTTTCATACATGAGTTGAGCATGAATGGTAATGTATGGAAATGGATATAAATGAAATTGTATGGATTGACTACGGAATTGAAATATATAGATGATGCATGAAATGATGAGATTTTTATTTTAAAATATTATTGAACATTTCAAACAGATGAATAGTGAAACACGTCAAACTTTATTAAAATAGGGGAAATTCCGTTAGTTTCTCCGTCGAAAAATAATTGATATTAAAAGATAATAACTTGAAAATGATTAAAGGAATAAAGTAAGATAAGATAGGGTGCTCCGGCATCGAATGTAGCACACCTCGCTCGGCTACACTGTAGTCGGGTGAGGGGTGTTACATCTATTATTTTCTAATTTCATTGTCTTTGATCTATTGAATGATTTGTTAAAAAGGCCTATTAGTTAATTGTTTGATGTGATCAATTGCTAGTTCATCTTCATAATCCATAATTATTGTGTAAGATTGAACATTAGTAGCAATTAAGTTTTATTGATTATGATCCCAGTTTTTGATAATAACCTAAGGAAACAATATGGTGAATTAAATGATTTATGCTTTATAAATTGTTGTTCAGCTTAACTACTTTCTATTCTTAAAGAAATTATTAATTTGATGAGGATTGCTTAATACCAATTCAGTTAATAATTAGAGTCAACAAGAGTGCTGGGCTCGAATTGATGAGTATAGGGAAGTTAGGGGTTTACCTCGCTGTTTGGTAAATCTACGTTAAGTATTCAATAAGAGATAATTGTATTTCTTTTTTCTATGATCAAATCAATGCATTGAAATGTGAATTACTTTGGACTGAAGTTTGTTTAATTCAAGAGTTTCTTATTTAATTTTAGATCTTAATTTTGGATTTTTGATTTCTTCTTTGGATTGTGAATTAATACCCCCCCCCCCAACCTTTGTTTCTTTTTCCATTACACAAGTGCACGAAATTTAATAATTCAGTCTCTAGGGTTCGACCTGGATTTACCACTTACTGCAGAAAATATTTCATAATTGGTGATTTCAGTTAATTTAATTTCTGGTGGATTCGACACCCATCAAGAATTTTGGCGCTATTGCCGGGGATTGAAATTTATTGGATTTCGTATTTTTAGTGTTAGGATATTCTGTTATTAATTTTGTTTGTGAGTTATTGTTGTTTTCAGGTTTTTGAAAAAAAAAATTATAGTGTTACTATTCATTAAGAATTTTGGTTGAATTAGGAGGGTGGCCCATACCTATTTTGAAGGAAATGACGTTCTGATCAAGATTAATCAATCCATAGGATTCCTTGGCCCCACAACTTGAGACCAAATTCTATTGTTTTCTAGGGTTTTAAGGCATTTTTCTATTTTTACTTTAATTTCTTTTTGTTTATGACAAGAACTTCTCAATCTGGTGAGTTGATCTTTGATCCAGAAGTAGAAAAAATAGCTAAACAGTCGAGAAAATCGGCTAAGCAGGCTAAGCAGATTCCGAGTACATCTGAAGGAATCCAATCTCCAAAGGAGTTAAGTTCAGAGTCGGATTTGGATTCAAATTCCAAAAATGAAACCATGGCTACTAGAACTTTGAAAGAGTTGGCTGCTCCTGATATAAACTAACAGCCTTTGTGTATTCAATACCCTACTTTAAATGTTGCTTTTAAGTTGAAATCTGGACTAATCCATTTGTTGCCTAAGTTTCATGGTCTTGTAGGTGAGGATCCACATAAGCATTTAAAAGAATTTTATGTTGTGTGTTCCAGCATGAAACCTCCAGGAGTTTCAGAGGATCAAATCAAGCTTCAAGCTTTCCCTTTCTCACTGGAAGACGCAGCTAAGGATTGGTTATATTACCTTCCTTCCGAGTCTGTCAACTCATGGAATGGGATGAAGCAGATATTTCTGGAGAAGTATTTTCCTGTTTCCCATGCTGCCAACATAAGAAAAAAATTTGTGGCATCCGGCAGTACAATGGAGAGAGCTTGTATGAGTATTGGGAACGATTTAAGAAACTGTGTCCAAGCTATCCCCATCATCAAATAAGTGAGCAGCTTTTGATTCAGTATTTCTATGAGGGACTTCTACCAATGGACCGCAGTATGATAGATGCTGCTAGTGGAGGAGCTTTGGTTGACAAGACACCAGAAGAAGCAAGGAGGCTGATTGCTAACATGGCAGCAAATTTTTAGCAGTTTGGAATAAGAATGAATCACACACCTATGAAGGTTAATGAGGTAAGTACATCTAACCTTGAGAAATAAATTTTTGATTTAACTTTTTTGGTGAGGCAGTTGGTTGTAGGGAACATGCAAACTATTAAGGTATGTGGAATTTGTTCGGGTTTGGGTCATGCTACTGACATGTGTCCTGCATTACAAGAGGATGAATCAATGCAACATGCTAATGCAGTAGGACATTATGGACAGCCACAATGCAGGTATGATCCCTTTTCTAATACTTATAATCCAGGATGGCGAGATCATCCAAATTTGAATTATGGGGATCAACCGGTACAAAATCGATACCAGCAGCAAAGACCATAAGTGAATCAACCACCTCCACCTCCACCTCCCTCAAATCAAGGTATGTCACTTGATGAAATTGTTAAGGCTTTGGCTAATAATACACAACAGTTTTAATAGGAGACCAGAAACAGCATTCAAAACATAGAGAGGTAGATTTGTCAGTTAGCCTCATCTGTGAGTAAGTTGGAAGCTCAAGGTTCTGGAAAGCTTCTATCACAAACAGTTATGAACCGCAGAGAAAATGCGAGTGCTATACTATTGCGGAGTGGGAAAGAAGTTGATAACCAGACTCCACATGAGCCAATGAAAAAGAAAAAGCAAGGAGAAAAAGAGCCAAAAGAGTCTAAAGTTCCTGAAGTTGAGGTAAATACTGAACCTAACTTGAATAAAGTTAATAATTCTGTTCTTCCTCCATTCCCATACAGGTTGGCTGAGACTAAGAAAGAAGAACAAGAGAAAGAAATTTTGAAGACTTTCAGAAAGGTGGAGGTGAATATACCTTTACTTGATGTGATCAAATAAGTTCCCAAGTATGCTAAATTTCTTAAGAAACTATGCACTATAAAGCACAAGTTGAGGAATAATGAGAAGATCATTGTAGGAGAAAATGTGTTGGCATTAATTCAGCAAAAATTACCCCCTAAGTGTAAGGATCCAGGTTCGTTTTCTATTCCCTGCAGAATAGGTGATTCTAAATTTGAATGTGCAATGGCAGATTTAGGAGCATCTATTAATGTTATGTCAAATTCAGTTTTTCAAACTTTAAATTTGGGTACTTTGAAAGAAACTAGTACCATTATTCAGTTAGCTGATCGTTCTAATGCTTACCCATTGAGAGTAGTTGAGGATGTGTTGGTGCAGGTTGGAGAATTGATTTTTCCTGCAGATTTTTACATTTTGGATATGGAAGATAGTGTTCCCACATCAAAGTCAGCTTTAATTTTGTTTGGAAGACCTTTCCTAAAAACTGTCAAGACAAAAATTGATGTGGATGATGGTACCTTAACTATGGAGTTTGATGGAGAGACTGTCAAATTTAATATCTTTGATGCCATGAAGTATCCTGCTGATGACCATTCTATTTTTTCTATTGATGTTGTTGATTCATTTGTGCAGGGTGTTTTTGAGTTAAGCATAGAGGATGAGTTAGAAGTGGTGATTAGTCAAGGAATTCAAGAAATCAGTACCAATCCAACATTAAGTGTAGAGGTTCAAGATATAGTAATGGTATTGCAGTCATTACCTCCTGTTCCAAAAAGGTATGGAGTATCAAAGATTGACTTACTTGTATCTCACACAAAATTATTACCTTTTGTGGTGCAGGCACCAGTTCTTAAACTCAAGCCTTTACCTGAGCATTTGAAGTATGTTTACTTGGGAGACAATGAGACACTTCCAGTTATCATCTCAAGTAATTTAACAAAGATTTAAGAAGATAGATTGATTAGAGTTTTGAGAATACACAAGGAAGCAATTGGATGGACAATAGCTGACGTCAAAGGTATAAGTCCATCAGTGTGCATGCATAGGATTTTACTGGAGGATGACGCTAAACCAAGTAGAGAAGCTCAAAGGAGATTGAACCCACAGATGATGGAGGTTGTGAAGAAAGAGATTTTAAAGCTACTAGATGTAGGAGTTATTTACCCAATTTCAGACAGCAAATGGGTAAGTACAGTCCAAGTAGTGCCAAAAAAATCAGGAGTCACTGTGGTAGCAAATCAAGATAATGAACTTGTTCCAACAAGGATTCAGAGTGGATGGCGAATGTGCATAGACTACCGCAAGCTGAATTCAACAACAAAGAAGGACCACTTCCCACTACCATTCATTGATCAGATGCTTGAGCGGTTAGCAGGTAAGTCTTATTTCTGTTTTCTGGATGGCTTTTCTGGATATAATCAAATTGTGATTGCACCGGAGGATCAAGAGAAGACTACCTTCACTTGCCCTTTTGGAACTTTTACTTTTAGAAGGATGCCCTTCGAGCTTTGTAATGCACCTGCCACATTTCAGAGATGCATGATGAGCATATTTTCAGATTACATTGATACTTGCATTGAGGTGTTCATGGATGATTTTACTGTGTATGGTGATTCATTTGATGCACGTTTACATCATTTAACTTCTGTTCTTGAGAGATGCATTGAGAAAAATCTTGTTTTGAATTATGAGAAGTGTTATTTTATGGTGGAACAGGGGATTGTTTTGGGTCATGTTGTCTCTAATAGGGGTATTGAGGTGGATAAATCTAAAATTGATTTAATTGTGAACTTATCCTACCCCACAACTATGAGGGAAGTACGCTCTTTTCTTGGTCATGCAGGTTTCTATCGCAGGTTCATTAAGGATTTCTCTAAGATAGCATTGCCTTTTTCCAAACTCTTGCAAAAAGATGTTCCTTTTGAGTTCAGTGAAGAGTCTGTCAGATACAATCGATACTGGCACTCCATGCAATTTTACAATTTCATATATGTACAATCTAGCCAATCTTTCTAAGCTATAGTCCATCCAAAATGGCAAAAAGTGAGCAGACTTGGTCAGTCTGTCAACTATAACCCATACTGCATCATGACTATTCTGTGTCCTCGGAAGTCCCGTAACAAAATGCATAGTTATCCATTCCCATTTCCACTCTGGTACTGGCAATAGATGTAATAAACTTGCTGGTACTTGATGTTCTGCCTTCACTTGCTGACAAGTTAGGCATTTGGAAACAAATTCAGCTATATCCCTCTTCATACCTATCCACCAGTAATGCTCTTTTAGCCCTCTGTACATTTTAGTTCCACCGGGGTGCATAGCAAAAGGAGACTCATGTGCTTCTTTCATAATGATCTGTCTCAATTTCACATTATTAGGAGCACACATTCTGCCCTGATGTAGTAGTAAGCCATCATCTCTCACAGAAAATTCAGGTTTCTTACCCTACTGGACTTCTTTCAGTAGCTTTTGATATTTTTCATCATTCTGAGCAGCCATTCTGATCTGATCAATCAACACTGGCTGCATATGCCATGCAACTACTGTTTGTCCCTCATCATCAATATCCAAACTGGCATATTGTGCTTTCAATTCATGTACCATAGACAAAGGAGAAATTCTGAGACTTTCCATAGTCTTGCGACTTAAGGCGTCAGCCACCACATTTGTTTTTCTTGGCTGATAGTCTATTAAGTAATCATAGTCTTTAATCAGTTCTAACCATTTCCTCTGCCTCAAATTCAATTCCTTTTGGGTACCTAAGTACTTCAAGCTTTTGTGATCTGTGTAGATATAGCATTTCTCTCCATACAATCCAGATCTTCAGAGCAAAAACAATAGCTGCTAACTCCAAGTCATGTGTTGGGTAGTTCCTCTCATGCGGTTTCAGCTGGCGTGATGCATAAGCAATGACATTCCGATCTTGCATCAATACACAGCTTAACCCATTGTGAGAAGCATCACTATAAACTGTGTATTCTTTACCCGGTGTAGGTAAAGTAAGGACTGGAGCTTCAGTCAAACACCTCTTCAACTCATCAAAACTCTACTGGCATTTATCTATCCACTGAAATTTTACATCTTTCCGAAGCAGCTTGATCAGTGGAGAAGCTAACATAGAAAACCCTTTCACAAATTGACGATAATATCCAGCTAAACCCAGAAAACTGCGAATTTCTATGATATTCCTGGGTGGCTTCCAATTAAGGATAGGCTTTTGACAAATTGAAATCTGCATTGACATCACCCCCTATTATCCAGGCTCTTGATTGGACTATACCGTTTGAAATTATGTGTGATGCGAGTAATTATGCAGTGGGAGCAGTTTTAGGGCAGCGTGTTGGGAAGTTCTTTCATGTGATTTATTATGCATCTAGAACACTCAATTCAGCTCAGCGCAATTATTCTACGATCGAACAAGAGTTTTTGGCTATAGTTTTTGCTGTAGATAAATTTCGGTCATATTTGCTTGGTTCTAAAATAATTATCTTCTTTGATCATGCAGCGTTGAAGTATCTCTTGGCAAAGAAGGAAGCAAAACCAAGGTTGATTAGATGGATCCTTCTGCTGCAAGAATTTGATCTTCAAATCAAGGATAAGAAAGGAGCTGAGAACTTGGTAGCATATAATTTGAGCAGGTTAGTGACACAAGAAGATCCACTTCCTCTGTAGGAACTTTTTCCTGATGAGCAGTTATTTAAATTGCAAGGTATGATCCCTTAGTATGCTGATTTGGTGAATTATTTGGTTACTAAGGTTGTGCCTTTTGATTTGAGTAGAGTTAAGAAAGAGAAATTGAAAAGTGAGGCCAAGTATTATGTGTGGGATGACCCATCAGATCAAATTATTAGGAGATGTGTTCCTGATAATGAGATTCAATCTATTCTTACTTTTTATCATGCCTATGCATGTGGAGGTCATTTTGGACCTAAGAGAACAGATAGAAAAATATTAGATTGTGGTTTTTACTGGCCCACTATATTTCGTGATTCATATTTGATTTGCAAAAATTATGAACAATGTCAAAGAACAGGAAGTTTAACCTGTAGGAATGAGATGATTCAGAATCCAATACTTGTTTGTGAGATTTTTGATGTGTGGTGTATTGATTTTATGGGTCCATTTCCTTTTTCCTTTGGCTTTGTTTATATATTACTTGTTGTTGATTATTTTTTGAAATGGGTGGAAGCCAAAGCCACCAGGACTGATGATTCTAAAGCTGTCATAGGTTTTATCAAGTCAAACATTTTTAGCAGGTTTGGAGTTCCTAGAGCTTTAATCAGTGACCGGGGCGCACATTTTGGTAATAAAACTGTTGAGAAATTGTTGAGGAGATATGGTGTTTTCCATAGAGTATCTACAGCTTATCATCCTCAAACAAGTGGGAAAGCAGAGGTGTCTAATAGAGAGATCAAGTCTATTTAAGAAAAAACAGTGAAGCCAAATAGAAAAGATTAGAGTCGTAGACTTGATGATGCTTTGTGGGCTTACAGGACTGCATATAAGACACCCATAGGTATGTCCCCCTATAGATTGGTATTTGGTAAGTTGTGTCACCTTCCTGTTGAGTTAGAACATAAGGCTTATTGGGCTGTTAGACATTGTAATTTGGATTTGGATACTGCTGGTGTGAAAAGAAAATTACAATTGCAGGAATTAGAGGAAATTCGACTTGCAGGAATTGAAGCTGATGCCTGGTAAGTTGCATTCTCGTTGGATTGGACCCTTTGTTGTTACTAATGTGTTTCCTTATGGTGCAGTTGAAATTCAAAGTTTAGGAACTAATAAGGTGTTCAAGGTCAACGGTCATAGACTCAAGCCATTTTATGAAGGGTTTCAGGAGCATATAGTGGATGAGCTCAAATTGAGTAACCCAATTAAGGAGCTTTACCATCTCGAGCTAACGACGATAAACAAAAGCGCTTATTGGGAGGCAACCCATGGGTGGCTTGTTAGCTACAATAAGATTTGTTTTCTTTCCTTTATCTTATTTTATTTTCTAGCATTTTTTTTCCTTTTCTTTTGCATTTGGGCTTTACAATGGGGACAATGTAAGTTTTAAGTGTGGGGGAGGAGAAATTTGTTGCTGCAATCTTTTTGAATATTAAAAAAAAATTAAAATAAATAAATAAATAAATTTCTTCTTATAAGCTTGATTCATGATTCTATATTAACTCTCGGAGAGAAGTGATTTGTCCTTGAAATGACTTTTCTATTTTAGATTGAATTTTTGAAATTTTAGATAAGGTAATAGTAACTTTAATGATGGATTTTCTCTCTTCTCCATACCATAGAACAATTCTTTTGTCCTGCATAAATCATTTAGGCTTGATTTAATGGTGAAATGATTAGTTATGTGTGTTTTAAACTAGTGTCATGCATATTTCAGAACTTTGTTTAATCTATCAGAGCACTTTATAATATGTAGATACATAAATTGGGGGAAATAAAATGCTGAACTTGAAAATTGCTCCGCTATTTAGTTAAGCAAAGTAACCGAGAGTCTTCATGAACCCCATGTCGATTCTCAGGCCAAAAGCTAGCTAGGATATGAGCAAGGTACTTTTCTGAAGGTGATGGTTAAAAAAAAAAAAAAGTAACTGTGACGAGAGAGAAGTACCAATTTCAAATAATAAAAAAAGCCAATTTCTATCTCGCCTAAGATTTGCAAAGAGCTATAATTATTGTGCCTTGATAAATTAGCCTTGTGTTTTGATATGTATTGATTTAAAATTTTATGAAACTTTAATTGTGTGAGCTTAATTGATTTTAAGCCTTTTGTTTTGTGTTGGAAAATTGTTGATATATTGGTATGGTATTGATAGAATTTGTTATGATAATTATTACCTTACTTGCCTCTTCTTTCAAACTTTTAATATTTTGTTAGAGAATGTTGTGATAGGGTAAAGTTAAGGAACTTCTAAGTGGAGTTGATTGAAAGTTTAAGTCATGCTTGAGGACAAGCATGTAATAAGTATGAGGGAATTTGATAAGTGCATAATTTATTAATTTTACTCCCATCACATTTAGTGTTTCTAGGGTATATTTATGCCTAATTCAGTTGATTAAAGTATAATTATCTATTAGGCATATGTTTAGAGAGTTATTGAAATAATTGTGTTAAATGGATAAATTTTTAGCATTTGCATTAATCTGACCCTTTTTGTATTTTTCAGGGTTTTGGTGAAGTTCCAGAGCATAGAAGTGTGGAAGGAAGCTTGAAAAGGGCAAAGGATTGAGAAGCGTTGTTGATACAAAGTACACGGGTCGTGTAAGCACAACCATAGACCTGTGTAACATTCTGTCAGAAGAAATCTAGAGAACCGAGGAAGAAACAAAGTACACGGGTTGTGTAACTTGACCCGTGTAAATCCTGGAGACCTGTGTAACCTTCTATGCCAATACAAAACATACCCACTCAGCTCCAGTAAGTTACACGGCTCTAGGCCGTGTAGTAATACATAGGCCGTGTATCCGTCGACAATCATTTTCCTGATTTTGCTCCAGTTCAGTTTTTGACAGAGAGAAAGACTCTTAAACCTAACCCTATGCCATTCATTATAAATAGAAGAGGCAGCAGCGGACAAAAAGGGATTCAGCAGCCTCTCGACAGAGGAGGATTAGACTTTCATTCTCTATTTACATTCTAGATTTCTTCAATTTTCTTCTTTGATTTTCTGTAAGCCATGAACATGAGTGGCTAAGTTTTTAATTCAGTTTAAGGAATTCAAGTTCTTTTGCATGATTTGTGAGACCAGGTTCTTAATTTAATTTATGTCTTTTTGAATATCTATTGTTTTATGATTTCATTGTCTTTGATCTATTGAATGATTTGCTAAAAAAACCTATCAGTTAATTGTTTGATGTGATCAATTGTTGTTGCGTAAGATTTGTTGTGTAAGATTGAACATGAGTAGCAATTAGGTTTTATTGATTATGATCCCAGTTTTCGATAATAACCTAAGGAAACAATAAGGTGAATTAAATGATTTATGGTTCATAAATTATTGTTCAGCTTAACTACTTCCTATTCTTAAAGTAATTATTAATTTGATGAGAATTGCTTAATACCAATTCAGTTAATAATTAGAGTCAACAAGAGTGCTGGGCTCGAATTAATGAGTATAGGGAAGTTAGGAGTTTACCTTGCTGTTTGGTAAATCTATGTTAAGTATTCAATAAGAGATAATTGTATTTCTTTTGTCTATGATCAAATCAATGCATTGGAATACGAATTACCTTAGATTGAAATTTGTTTAATTCGAGAGTTTCTTATTTAATTTTAGATCTTAATTTTAGATTTTTGATTTCTTCTTTGGATTGTGAATTAACCCTCCCCCCTCCCAACCTTTGTTTCTTTTTCCATTACACAAGTGCGCAAAATTTAATAATTTAGTCTTTAGGGTTCGACTTGGATTTACCACTTACTGCAGAAAATATTTCATAATTGGTGATTTCAGTTAATTTAATTTTTGGTGGATTAGACACCCATCAACATTAAAAAGAAAAAATGACCTAGTATTAAATTTTAGTATTCTTTGTATTGTATAAATATGATCTCCTCATAAATTATAATAAAATGAATCTAAACCTCATATTTATGGTTAATTATTAGATATATCGAGACTCAAAAAATAATGCTCTCTCTCTCATAGAAAAGTTGACCCTCCTTATATTATGAAAAGTGAGTCACATATGATTGTGAGAGATTGCATGTGCACCGAATTCATCTAATAATTTCTTCATATTTACATGAATAAAAGAGTATATATTTTAATTATATTTTTAGTGTATTGTATAATTTATCTAAAAAAAGTGATTGCTGAGAAAATATATATATATATATATATATATATATATTAATTTTGGGATTGCAAAGAAAGATTAGTTGATGAGTTTTAAATGAAGAAAATGATTATTTGTAAGGAATTTTTTTTTTAAATTCGATTTATTATAAATTTAAAGATATAAATATACAAAATTTTTATATTTAATAAATAGTCTTATCATGATAAATAGAATTTAAATAAAAAAAAAATTCCACTATTGAAAAGATTTTGTGAACTATACCGCAAAAGTGCAAAAATTAAATGAAAGCAGCTAGCACAGCAATTTTGAACCAAAGGAGAAAAACGACGCCGCTTATAGTATCCATATCACAAATACTTGCAATGCGTGCGTCAGATTCTCAGCTTCTGGAATTCTGACTCAGATGGTGACGCTATGATTCATAATCATTCACACTACCCTTTCTTTGTTCACCTACTCCCTCCTAATTTAAGAAAACTATTTTGTTCTACTTAAATAAAAATAATATTTGAATTTTGATAAACATATCACAATAAATTATACCCGAATCCAATGGAGATAATTTTTTTCTTTATTTTATTTTATTTTATTTTATTTTATGTCAATAATAGTTAAATTTATTAGACTTACATTTTTTTTTTAAAATAAATCATATATATTTCCAATTTTGAAGGATTTGTGCTCTCTTTTTATTATAATTTTATTTGTTTTGTTATTTTATTAATTGATTAATTGGTATATAGTGCAAAAACAAAAGAACAAATTTAAAAAAAAGAACAAATTAATTTTCTTTTTAAGAGCATATTTTATTTTGGTGATTATCATAGCATATTCAGAAAGAGAGCATTAAACTGAAAAGTGATTAAAAATTGCTATAAAAAAAATATACTTCTTGTCGTATGGGTAACTAAAAGTTTATCGTGTTCCTATCTGTCACAGTACTGAGCGTCTTCAAAAAGATGAGTAAAGCTGCAAAAACTCTCTTCTGCTCCATTCTTCACACATGGCATTAAATCCCACATTGGATAGTTACGAGAGTTGAGAAGCGAATAGAACATATAAGTAGGAAGCTAATGGCTAATCGATAACATACTTACCTGGACGGGGTCAATGAGTGATCAAGGAGGCCCATGGCCTAGGTAGGTGGCTTCCATTGCACTTGGGAGGTGCACCTGCCTAAGGTCTCCCCAACTGGGAGAGTCTACGTCATAATTTGTGGCAGTGGGGGCCTGCGTTCGCGCGGCCCCTGTCAATTTTAGTTCTACTTTCTTATTTGTGATTTGGCTTAGTACAGTGGTGTCTTTGATTTATTCCTTTTATGTTATTATCATTATCTTAATTATCGTCTTATTTTTAGCTGTCATTCTCTAGTGATGATTTGTCCGCCTTTTTCCTTTTTGTTCATACGATGCATAAATTTTTCTCCACGCATAGCATATAATATGCCTCCTTTAGATCCAACTAATTGAATTTTTTAGCTGTCTTGGAAGGACAATATGTTTGTTTTTTAAGGAGGAAGCCAAAACCAATACAATTCTCGTATCCTGCATCGAGTAATTAACAAGAGTTGCTAAGGATGAGAGAACTTTAAAAGAAGCATGAGAGACTGGCATAAGCATACCTTTCTCGGCCTTTTGGCTAAGATCAAGTGTAGCATCTGTTCTTATCAGTTTAATATCTGATACGTGAGCCATCAGTCCGCATGATATTAAATTAATTTTTCTTCGGGAAAGGGCCTATTGCAGTAGCTTGCTACTGGGGCTCACAAGCGTCGCCCCTGCATTGCACTATTGCAAGGGCCTGGCGCATCCCATCAATTCTAGTTTCGTAGCTTCATTCCATTATTATATACATATAATATGGGCCAAACAAAGCATGTTCCCATATAGCTGCAATTCTACATCACTTGAAATCAGTACCCCATACTATTCTATCTCTTTTTACTAAAAAAAAAATTGGCATTTGCCTATTTTTGGAAGTAGAGTTTTCCCTTACCAAAATAAGTTCAATCTTTTTTAAAGCCTTTATTTATATTTTTTCTTGTATATCATTGTTAAATGCCAATAGGTTCTTCATGGAGTTGCTGATCTTTTTGTCTTTTCGTGGCAGTGAAAAGGTTTTTAAGTTAAAATTGGAGCATTAAATTGAATGCTACAAATCCTTGTGTCATTATTTATTAATTTTTTTTTTTAAAATCTGTATTCTTGCTCCGTAAATAATATTAATAAATGGAGGAATTTGCTTTTGTTATGATTTTTGTCAGTGATAATATATATTATCAGTATTTTGTACTTACCCCAAAAAGAAAAACAATATCAATAGGAAAAATCTGAAATTTTAGCAAGCAAACGATATTGTTATATATATATATTGTTAAGCCATTCTCATAAGCGCTTTTGCCAACCAAATATTTTATATTTTTCAGTGAAATTTCAAGTATTTTTAAGGTAAATTCAATGGGCTCTCCTTAAAAACTAATCCTTCAATTCAAGCTATTACTATTTTAAGCTTACCAGCAATATATATATACACACACACAGTGTGCTTGCGGTGGCTTATAGTGGCATACGATAATTTTTGGTTGGGCTGCTCTTATGACGGAGCTTAACCTCACCTCATACTAAGTTCACTCTTTTATTATTCCCATCTCGTGGTTTTTGGCCATTTGGGTGCTCTCCTAGCACTAATTTTTTTCGTAACGTTAAGCTGTTAAACATTGGCAAAAGATACTATTCAGCAAACCATTTCTTTTCCTGAAAAATAGTCAGTTCGTTTCAGAAGGAAGACTACTCGGCAAAACTAAATACAAGAGGTCCAGAATAATATGAATAGAAATATATATGGACATGTATGAAGATGTTGAATGCCATTGTTTGAGTTAACACGTAACTACACGTCACTGATTGCTGCATGTTGCTTGCTAAATATATATAGAATGATGATGCAATCCCACATCGGTTGACAATTAATTCACATAACGCTAAACTTCCTATATAGCTAGTAGCTATCTAAACAGCATTTTATGAAGCCACGTAGTAAACACAAAGCGAACTATTCTTTCGCCTTTTACTAAAGAATACCGTGTGCTTGCTACTCAATAGTGGTATGTGTCTATTTTTGGAGGGCTGATCTCATTAGAGCACAGCCCAAAACCAATACTAGTTTAATTTTATTTCATTTTACATTAGTAATAGGTTTTTTTTTCACTAAATATACTGAATTATATACTGAATTACATAGTTGTCGATTTCATATGTTAGTAGGGATGTTCCACGTGAAGATTATCATAATTTATATTGTTAGCATTCAATAACTAATCAAAATTTTAATTGATTTTAAAAATATTTACTAAAAGTTTTAATTGATTTTAAAAATATTTACTAAACAAAATAAAAAAAAATGTTTGATGATTATAATTAATTTAATTACTAAAAAAAGTTATTATATATATAATTAATTAAATAATAAAAATATTTATAATCTTTTTTATTTATAAAAAATCAACAAATATGATTTATTATTAATAAAAAAATAAAACTAAATTGAATTAAAATAACCAAACTTTATCAATTTGATTCAATTATAACCGAATAATACACATTAAATCAGGAGATATTTATACATTTTCAAAAAAGTAATTGAAATACTTTAATATATGAATTTAACACCATCCCTCATTACCAAAATAAAAAGTTCTCTTGTTCCTATATGTCACAGCTTGAGGGAGCAATGACATATTTAGCATGAACAATCCACGATAGTTGTTTTTCCATTACAACAATTCACAACGCCAAGGATGAGCACTGGACGTCCTCACAAGATAGTTAAAGCAGCGCAAACTCTGTCCTCCTCCCTTTTTCACACATGGCATTAATCCCACATCGAATAGATGAAAAGTTGAGGAGTGAACAGAACATATAAATAGGAAATAATGGCTAACTTACAACATACTTACCTGGACGGGGTTAATGTGTGATCAAGAAGGCCCATGGCCTAGGTAGTTGGCTTCCATTGCACTTTAGGGAGTGCATCTGTCTAAGGTCTCCCCAAGTGGGAGAGTCTACGTCATAATTTGTGGCAGTGGGGGCCTGCGTTCGCGCGGCCTCTGTCAATTTTAGTACTACTCTTTGGACTCACTGGCAACGGGGAAGTCGTTTGCTTCAACTCGATCCTTTCTCTTGTATGGAGCATGGTTTTAAATTACAGTTGTGGTCGCAATTGCGGTCACGGTTGCAGGTAACGGAAATGGCCCTGTGACCTGTGAGGGTCGTACCATAACGGTAACGGCCTGGCAGCGTCGTACCGTAATGGTAATGGCCTGCCAGTACACAAATTTTTTTGAAAAATTTACAAAGTTCATAAAATAAATAGATATTGGTAGAAATAAATAAAATTAAGATATATAACTATATACTAAGCAGTTATATATCAAATAAAGACATTATCATCTATCATATTTGGACATCATTAACATTAACTAATTTAGACATAAAATAATTACATAAATTCCAACATTTACACTTATACTTAGTTTTAGCAAATAGGAAATATCTAAAAAATTAATTAAAATTGTATTTGATGTTATTTTGTAATTAATAATTATTTTAATAAAATTAATTCTAAAAATGTTTCAAGAAGCAACAAATAACAATTATATACTTGTTTTTTAGAAAAATAAATCAACATTAGAAAAAATGCACATAAACTATAATTAAGTTTAACAATAAATCTAACATTAACAACAATTTTCAACAATAAATATGCAAAAAAAAAAAAGAAAAAAAATCAGTAAATAATTGACATAAATACCAAAAAAAATAAAGAATACTCACATTTTTAAGACGTTGCAACTTGCAAGATTGTAGAACTTGTAGTAGAGTAGAGAATAGAGAATGTTAAGTCCTTTTGTTTGCAAAAACAAATTTAGAACACTCAATGGGGGGCTGTTCACTGCTGTCTTTTATTTCCAAATAAGAGAAAAATGAGTTATTAAGGTGGAGACTAGAGAATTGTCACGACCTAACCTATGGGCCGGACCGGCACTAGGACCTGGGCCAGCCTAGAGCCCCCAAGACCCGTAGTAAGTCTAACTATTCCTACCATAATCCTAAGGCCCATATTGAGCTCCATTTCAAGAAATCAACCGGATAGAGTCCGGCCATAACATGGATCATCCAATGGGGAGTTTTTGACTCACCCGACCTGTAAGCTACTCATCATGTCATAAAATCAAATGGGAGCTTAGCTCCCTCATCCAATTCAATCATACATGCATTTAATAGATTTACAGATCCAACATGGCATTATATTACAGATCCAAATCAAATAAAATACTTCTAACACATGCGGAGTTCTAGAATTTAGTAAAGTTATACAAAATATAATAGATATTACTAAATGACCTGTGAAGGAGAGAGGCAGGTTAGAACTCAACAAGAAATTTCCTGTATCTTAAAAAAATAAGATGAATAGGAGTGAGCGTTTGACTCAGAGAGTAAAATACTGATTTTAAGTACAATTTCTATAGTTATCTAAAGCTAATGCATTCTAAAGAGTGGAATACAACACCTTCATAGTTTTCATACAATTCACATCGTAAACAACAAAAAGGTAATTTGGAGAACTCACATACCCATATAATATTCAAATAGTACATATATGGGAGCTAATCCCCTATACAACTCTCTTAATCCAACCTCTGCCAGCGAGTACATCTCAAGCCGGACTTTCTCTTAATAGACCAAATGCGGGGGCCAGCGAGATCATCTCGAGCCGTGCCTACCCTGACTTATCCATAAAAGGATCGGGTCTCATCGAGTCAAGCTCCAGCCGCGTCTACCCATCCTGTCCACATCCAATATCACACACCACACGCATGCCAATATACGCACACTGCTCCAAATTACCATAAAACATCCATAACATTTTATCAAATAAAAAATGTAATATAAAACGTGCCTAGTATTTAACTACATAAATATATATTTATAAGTGATACATGGGCATACCTGAACATATAATAATATACATGGGTATGCCTGAACATATAATAATATTGAAATTATAATTAAAATCAATATTTTACTCACAGACGTAAACTGAGGTCACTGTGATGGCTAGGAGGAGGAGGAAGGCTGTCCTGACTCACCTGATAATTACATTATAATTATTTAATATAATTGACTCAATACAAGCTTAAAAAAAAAATCAAAGACATCCTAAGTTGTGCCAAAAATCCAGCAGAGTTTCCCCTATACCTAGGACCTACCCCACCTGCAAAAGGGCTCAAAATATACTTCTATATCCACAAGTCATACAACCATATCTCAATCACATCACATGGCCCCTCATGGGCCCATCCAACTGTCAACAACCACAATTTTGAAAAATTACAATTTAGTTCATACAACTAACACTTTTTATAAAAACTACCCAAATGAGCTTTAAAAATTCTAAAATTTTGCGCTACAGTCCTTAGCAATATTACTAAGCCAATATAAAAGGAATTATAATTTTCTAACTACCTACGAATATTTTATGGATTTTTAATCCAAACCTGAAACTAAATAATTAAGGGAACTTAGGGTTCGGGCTTACCTACGCCAATTTTGATACTGGAAATGTATCCGAGATGTCTGAAAATGGTGGAGTAGTCTATAATCTTGACCCAATACTGAAATAGCTTCGGCTGTCTGTCTGTCACGCCCGAAAATGCAGACTCGATCGATAGTCGAATTTCCATGAATTGAATATACCTACATGAAGCCCATAACACGGGGGTTAGTGCATAATTTTTATAAAATTTATTAAGCTCATTACGAAATTCGGTGGGACCCACCGAAAACGGTATCGAAAAATTTTGAAATGGGTATTGCCGCTAAGCTCTCGTCGAGGGGAGCACTCTGTTAATCTCAGATTTTTTGTGGGATTCACAGTTTACGAGAAATTTAGCCCAAAAGTCAAAATGAGTTAAAACTTTCCGGGCAAAAATTGGACAAACTGTTCGATGGATTTAGGTGTTTTTAGTGTCTATGGAAAATTCTTGAGATGTAGATGGGTGGGTTTTGCAGCATGTTGAAGGAGCTTTGCTCTTGCTTTTCCAGCCACAGGAGAGACGGCCGGTAGTGGGGGAGGTCTCTGGAGGTGCGCCGGTGAGCTGAGGAGGGAGGGGTGGCGGCTGGCCGGCAAGGGGAGGAGGGAGGAGAGAGAAAATGAAGAGGGAAGGGAAGGGTGTCTGGTGCGATGCGGGAGGGGAGGAAAAAGGAGAGGGCCGGTCTAATTAGACCAGTCAGACCCGGTCCAGTTCGATTCGACCGATTAGATTCAAAATACCCAAAATTGAATTTTTACTCTGCCTTGAGACAAAAAATGAGGCCCAAAAATTTTGAAAAAATTTCAAAAAACTCAAAAAAATTTGTAGAGTCTAAATATAATTTTAGATTTGCCACGTGGTCTTTTAAATTAATTTGTAAAAATTAACAAAGTTTATTAATTTTGAAAAATCAAATCCGATTCCTAAAATTCGAAAAATTTCAAATAATTTCCTAAAATTTTAATAAAAATAAAATACTAATATTTACCTATAAAATAGGTATTTTAAAAATTAGGGGTGTTGCAAGAATAGAGCATTATTTGAAAGTAAAAAAGTGAGTTTGGACTGAATTATTACTCTGAATTATTCTCTGCTATTTTAGACTGAAATTAGGTAGTTTTTGGACTGTTTTGGACTGATAAAATCACATTATTTTTGCCCCCCACCAGCCCACAAATTTTGCCACATTGATAACGGCCGTTACTGTTATTTAACGGCCGTTACCATTATTTAACAATGGTAACGGCCGTTATTGTGCAAATCAAAATAGGCCAGTAAATAACGGTCTAACGGGTAACGGCCTCCTTTAAAACCTGTAAATAACGGCCATTACGTTACATAACGGCTGTTATTTGATTTTATGGCGTGGAGTTCAATCCAACTTAATTTTGAAAGAAAATATTGCAAGTAATTTCAAGTTTATATAAAACTTTATCTTTAGCTATGTCATAATTGTCGTTTTGATGTTGGATATTAAAAATGGAAATAATATACGTACCTAATATAATTTGAAGTTGTCGTTCTTTAGTGATATTTCTACAATTGGTAGGCATTGTGAATCTTATTCAGTAAAATGTTAATCAGCAGCAAAATGAAAATTCAATCAGTAAATGCACTTTGACAAGTCCTACACAAATCATTAGGAAATTAAGATAATTTAAGGCAAAAGTTGAAATTTGTGATGATTGGTACAGCTATTTCTTGTTTGGTCATACAATGTATAAAATTTTCTCCAAGTTAATCACACACATAGCATATAATATGCCTCCTTCAGATACAACAAATTGAACTCTTTAGCTTTCAAGACTTGGAAGGACAAATATGTTTGCTTTGTGGAGAGGGAGCCAAAGCCAACACAGTTCACGTATCCCACATTGACAAATTAACAGGAGTTGCCAAGGCTGAGGGAGCTTTAAAAGAAGCATGAGAGATTATTTTAAGCATACCTTTCTCGGCCTTTTGGCTAAGATCAAGTGTAGTATCTGTTCTTATCAGTTTAATATCTGATACGTGGGCCATCGGTTCACATGATATTAAATTAATTTTTCTAGGGGGAGGGCACATTATAGTAGCTTGCTACTAGGGCCCTCGAGCGTCGCCCTTGAGTTGCACTATTGCAAGGGCCTGGCGTGTCCCACTAATTTTAGTTATGAAAAACTTCTACAAAATACTTAATGAAGAGTTGATAAGATTTTTGTTAGAATTTTGAATTCAATTATTGCTCTAAACATTTTTTTTACTGGTAAAATCAGCAAATAGTGTTTCAAGAATATTTAAATTAATTAATGAATATTTAAATAATTTTAGAAAAAGTGATATATTATAGATTCACTTAATCTCAAATGATGATATTTAATTTGTGTAAATTTCCTTCAAACTTCTGTTTTCTTGATTTGAAGTAAACATGGGATTTGGCTCTAAGGTATCTAGGGAAAGTAAATTCCTACCAACGGTATTCTACAAGTAACCTCTAGTTCTTCCCTACCTAAATTCTTTGAACTACCTTCCCTTCTTCCCCCTAATGCATATTGCGCTTCCAATGATTTCAGAGTTGCTTAGGTCTTAGTTGAATAGATCAGGTGCTTCTCAATATTCGAACATGCCCTCCTGAAAGCAGCCTCATTTTTGCTTCCTGCTCTGCAAGATCTGTAATTTCCAGTTCTTCTGTTGTTTTCTGAATTATCATCAAGCAGGAATCTTCTCTGTGAGCTTCCTGCATAGGCTAGTGGTTATCTGTCATCTTTGTCTCCAATGAACATGAATGCTATATGGAAGCATCTTGGTGGTGTTGATATTTTCTCTGCTAATACAATACCTCTGTCTTGAACATGGGGCATTTCTAAGCATTTGTTCAATCCTGAATCATCAGGGAGTCACAAATTGGATTTGCAAGTGATAATTTTGAACTTGCTAGTGGATTTCATGGACAAGTAAGGAAAATGAAGAATGATGAAGCATTGCTTGCTAAATTTGTCAGCTTCTCGTTCACATACTAAAGCCCAGGATGATCCCCATCTAATGTTCCATCCGCATTCGGGTTCTTGTAAAATGACAAGATGATCAACAAGACCAACTACTCTGCTCAAATGCAAAATGTCTTGGGTCATATTATTGAAAGATGAAAGAGAAAACATTCTTTTGAAAGTGATACCGCCCCCATTTTCATTTGCATAAGCTTGGATTGTCTCCGGGTGATCTGAATCTGATCTCTCATGTCTGTTACTTCCTTATCAGTAATTGTTATTGTCCATTCCAGCAATCGATTGCACTATTTACTCTATAAGTTCAACCATATCAGGGGCATATAAACCAACTGAAGTAGTTTTCCCAAGAGTCATTGATCCTGATGATTAGGTGCAACTTTGACTATCCGACGCATATAGCAGGCTACTTATTAAGGATTAGAAGAGAAGGGCTTGGCTGTCTTTCTCTATCCAAAAACTGATTGCTGCATATTGCTTGTTAAATATAATATAGAATGATGTTGCAATCCCACATCATTTGAAAACTAATTCACATGACACCAAACTTCCTATATAGCTAGCAGCTATTGAAATGAGATTTTATGGAGCCATGTAGTAAGCACAAAGCGAACTATTCTTTCGCCTTTTACTAAAGAATACCGTGTGCTTGCTACTAATAATGGCATACGTTTATTTTTGGATGGCTGTTCTCATTAGAGCATAGCCAACAGGACTAGTATAATTTTATTTCATAAGCGGGATTACATAAATGCCATGATCTGATACTACTTGAACATTTCATTGATTGAATCAATCTAAACAAATTTCAACTAATCTATATATATATATTCATTTGTTATGGGTTATAATTAACTAAATATAAATGTCTGTAAATTATATATATATATATATATATATATATATATATATATATATATATATATATATAATTTACGGACACATACTTTCACAAGAGATGTGCGACGCCGAAGCGTCAATCCACAAACTCAGCCGGAACACTCACACAATGCCTCCACATAACATATTATTTTTTTTTTTCGTCATTGAACCCAATGTACGTGTATTTCTCATATCTCTAAATATAAATAAATATATAAATTAATTAATAAGATATTAATAATCTTTTTTATTTATAAAAATAATAAATAATATATTATTAATAAAATTATAATTAATATATTAGTTAATAAAAATTTAATTTATAATAATTTCCAAATCATTAAATAATAATAAAAACAGAAAAAAAATTATTAATAAACAATAAACGAAGTAGATGAAGTTAACAAAATTTTATTGGTTTGATTTGAATATTCAGTTATAATATATGTTTATACATTTTCAAAAAAGTAATTGAAATACTTCAATATATGGATTTCATGCCATTCCTCATTATAAAAATAAGAAGTTCTCTTGTTCCTATCTTTCACAACTAAGGAGCAATGATATATTTAGCATGAACAATCCACGATAATTGTTTTTCCATAGCGACAGTTCACAATGGCAAGGATAAGCACTGAACATCTCCACAAGATAATTAAAGCTGCGCAAACTCTCTTCTCCTCTCTTCTTCATACATGGCACTAATCCCGCATCAAATAGTTATGAAAGTTGAGAAACGAACAGAACATATAAATTGGAAGTTAATGGCCAACTTGCAACATATTTAACTGGACGGAGTCAAAGGGTGATCAAGAAGACTCATGGCATACGTAGGTGGCCTCCGTTGCACTAAGTGGAAGAGTCTGCGTCATAATTTGGGGTAGTGGGCCTGTTTTCGCGCGGCCCCTATCAACATTATTTCCAAAGTAATTTTTATGTTATCTGGACATTGGATAAGCACCAGTGAATGATGATCACCAACTTTCAAGCTGCAACGGGAATGGAGCAAACACAGTTTATGTTCTCATTGCTGATTTGCATTTCTGTTCATTTTCATCAAGCAGGAATCTTCTCATTGCGAGCTTTACTCCTGGATGCTGCACAACGCGACCTGCATAGCCTCTGTTTCTCCAATGAAGATGACTGCTACGTCGAAGGATCTTGCTGTTGATGATATTTTCTTTGCTAATCCAATACATCTATCTACTAGAATCCCCACCACACATGGGGCATTTCTAAGCATCTGTTATAATCCAGAACCATCAGGAAGTCGCAAATGACTAAGAGGATTTCATGGACAAGAAGGAAAATGAAGAATTATGAAGAAATGCTTGCTAAATTTATCATGTTTCCATCTGGTTCACAATGCGAACAAACAAGCAATGGTGAAAACCAATTTCTGAAACTCTATTTTGATTGACTAACATTTGCTTCTCCAGCATTAGCATAAAAATTTATAGCCATTACAGTTGAGTGCCTTCAAACGTGTAAGCAGATGGTTTGCATGCATTGCAGAAGTGAGCTTCAAACTGGAAACAAGCAACTTAAGAAAGTTATTCAGGAGTAATCACCGTTATCCTGTGAATAACAAGAATAAAAAAAAAAAAAATAGAGAAAAGGGAAGAAAAGAAAGGACGCCTGGGTAGAAGATAATTGAGAAAGAAGGGAAGAAGAGAAAATCGAGAGAAAGAGAGAGAATTTGGGGATATGTAGGATATACTGATTTTGTGTATATGTGAAGAGTGTTGCAAGTTGAATATTTACAAACCTAGGGGTGAGCCTAAATCTAATTAACTTACGAATTTTATTTACAAAAGGATATAAATTTTCTGTACAAAATTGTTTAGTCCAGTGATTGAGAATATATCCAATTATTAGATTCAGATTCGAGATTTTATTCTCCCATCCCCTTATATATATATATATATATATATATATATATGTATGTATGTATAAAATAAAGTTCGATTACATTGAGAACGAACCTTATTTTCCTTTTGGGCCTGGTGATAGTGGCATCTTCAGCTTGGAGGATGAAAGCTTTGCTCGCAAAACGTTTCCAACATGGTGATGTATTGTTGCAGAAAGTGCCAAAGAGGTGAAGACTTCACAGCCTGTAGACAAATTTTACCGGGATGATTTTCTTAATTTGGTAAATTTTCAATTTTCCTGAGCACGGCATACTTTTGTTTTGTAGCATGTTCTAGTATTTTTTTCTTTCATGAACCTTTGCTTGGTCATATTTATCTGCAGACCGCACCGACAGGTCAGAGTTGCGGTGTAAAATCATTGTCTTCTTTTCTTGATGCTAGAAGAGGCAAAGATTTGAGGCACGTCCAGGAGGTTCTTCCTGCCAATCGATCATCTCTCTCTACTTTCAAGGAACATAAGGATTTCAAATTGAAGTATTCGAGTGGTCTAATCAGTAGTGAGAAAACATCTCTAACATGTGAGAGGGAAAATATGCAATGTCAAAATCAAGATAGAATTGATTTGACTGGCAAATCTGTTTTGGATGAAATCCCAAGCAAGGAGAAATTGTTGGTACCATATACTGCAAAGAAGCGCAAAGGATATAACTCAAAGCATGAATTAAAGGGACAGATAGAAAGTACTCAGGTGCATACATCTAGTAGTTTGGTGATGAAACCAGAGAATCCACAGCTTTCTGATGATGGAAGCAGGCAAAATATTCAAGTTGTTTCAGTATTGCCATGTAAAGATCATGGTATTGCACAGGACTCAAAGTCCCTTACTCAGAAAAACAAAGTTGTTCAGACAACTCTGGTACCTTGTAGTGATGAGGAAAAAAGAGTATCTGCATTTCTGATTCAGGTGATTTGTTTTAACAAATGAAGAATTTATAAATGTAGCATTATTTGGTTTGAAATTGTGAAGGAACTACTGGAATAAAAGACTGTCACCTGTCCAGTTTCTAGCATAAACATAGGCTGTTCAATATTTGACCCACAAAACAGATGAAACTGTACCATAGCTTATGGTTCTTAACACTGCTTTTATCATGATATGTTGCACAAGGCTGTGGTTGTTAGATTTATATCAGCTCCACTCGCCTCTTTTCAGATTTTAAATTATTGGTGTTTTTCTTCTGACTTCAGATATGCAGCTATACCTTTATTGGGTTGAATACCATATGAAAACCTCTCAAATATATATTTCTCAAACATATTATTGGAGTTTGTGTAACAATTACTTATTAAATGATTAAAAGTCCTCTCCACAACATCCTTAGGTCTACTTGCTTTGTCAATATGTTTTTATGGAAGTGAATCTTCCCATCAGATCCTGTTTTTGAGTTGTCAGAACTATTTATGCTGATTTCTTTTCATTGTGTTATGTCTTGCAGTAAGATATCTCATTAAATTAGTTAAACACTTTAACTGATTGCATTAACAATTTCTCAACTTTGGTGTTTGACTTTCTATAACAATGTCTCACAGGTCAAAGAGAAACTTACAGCAGCAGAATATAAAGAATTTGTGGGGTTTATGAAGGCACTAAAGTCCAAAGCAATGAAGATGGGCAGTGTTCTAGAATCTATTGTGATATTGTTTTCTGGACCAGATAGGCGTCCTCTTCTTAGAACGTATGCAAGTGTTCCTTACCTTATACAGGGATTGCAAACGTACTTGTTCTAAATTTTTACTTGGAAGTCTGGATCTGGTCTTATTTATTTATTTAGGTATATTCTATGGTTACTTTGTTTAAAACAAAGTAAAATTAATTTGTTATAGAAAATAAGGCGATTTAATAAAATTTTACAATTTATCTAATTAGATTTTTGTAAAATGATTTTTTTTCCCATAAAGTAGTCAATTGTGAGAAATTGAGGCAGTAACTGATTGGCTTAGGCCTACAACAGTCACTGAGGTGCGAAGTTTTCTGGGCCTAGCTGGCTACTATAGGCGTTTTGTATAGAATTTCTCCAGGATAGCAGCTCCCCTAACTAAGTTAACTTGGAAGAATGTTCCGTTCATTTGGACAGATGATTATGAGGAAAGCTTCCAGAAGCTTAAGGAATATCTAACTATAGCCCCTGTGTTGACATTACCAATGAGTGGTGAAGGATATATTATGTACTGTGATGCCTCCAGAGTTGGTTTAGGGTGAGTTTTGATGCAGCATGGAGAAGTAGTGGCTTATGCTTCAAGGCAGCTAAAGAGGCATGAGCATAACTATCCCACCCATGACTTAGAAATGGCGGCTGTAGTCTTTGCATTAAAGATCTGGAGACACTATCAGTATGGTGAAATGTGTGAGACATACACTGACCACAAGAGTTTGAAATACATCTTCCAATAGAGGGATTTAAACTTGAGGCAGAGGAGATGGATGAAACTTCTGAAGGACTATGATTGTACCATCCAGTATCATCCTGAGAAGGCCAATGTAGAAGTAGATGCTCTGAGCAGAAAATCTTCTGGCAGCTTGGTGCACATATTAGCGGTGAGGAGATCGTTAATTCACGAAGTATACGAGTTGATAGATCAAGGTCTAATCTTGGATATTTTAGATGAGGCAGTATTATTGGCCCATTTTTCAGTAAGACCAGACCTGTGAGATAGAATCAGAGTTTCTCAGCACAGGGACCCACAATTAATGAAGATTATAAAAAAAGTACAGCAGGCTGAAGGTTGTGAATTTGGATTTGCTAGTGATGATGCTCTTATGCAAGGTTTCGGGATATGTGTGCCTAACGTGGGCAACCTCAGGAATGAGATCATGCAAGAGGCACACTGTACACCCAACAGTGTCCACCCAGGCTCGACCAAGATGTACCATGATGCGAAGGATAACTACTGGTAGAATGGCATGAAGAGGGACATGGCAGACTTTGTCTCCAAGTGCTTGACTTGTCAGAAGGTGAAGTTTGAACACCCGAGGCCGTCAGGGAAGCTGCAAGAGCTCCCTATCCCAAAATGGAAGTGGGAAATAATCACTATGGATTTTGTAACTGGGTTGCGTCGTACCACGTGGGGATATGATTCGATATGGGTAATTATAGATCAGCTGACTAAATCAGCTCATTTCTTGCCTGTGAGAACCACTTATTCTGTTGCACAATACACCAGGCTCTATGTTCGAGAAATAGTCAGATTGCATGGAGTTTCTGCTTCCATAATATCTGACAAAGGGCCCCAATTCACTTATAGGTTTTGGAGAAAGCTGTAAGAGGCACTTGGCACGCAATTAAACTTTAGTACCGCCTTCCACCCCCAGACAGACGAGCAGTCCGAAAGGACAATTCAGACACTAGAGGATATGCTTCGTATGTGTGTACTGTATTTCGGAGGTCAATGGGATGATCAGCTACCCTTGGTGGAGTTTGCCTACAACAATAGTTATCATTTGAGTATCGGGATGGCACCCTATGAGGCACTATATAGCAGAAAGTGTAGGTCTCCTCTGTGTTGGACGAAAATGGGAGAAGCAAAGGTGCATGATGTAAACCTAGTGCAATACACTTCTGAGATGGTTCCTTTAATCAAGGAATGATTGAAAACGGCTTTCAGTAGGCAGAAGAGTTATGCAGATCCCAGACGGAGGGATGTAGAGTTTGCAATCGGCGATTACGTATTCCTGAGTTTCTCCGATGAAGGGAGTTATGAGATTTGGAAAGAAGGGCAAGTTGGCACCTCGGTATATTAAACCTTTTGAGGTTACTGATAGAGTCAGAGCGGTTGCCTATCGGTTGGAGTTACCACCCAGCTTTTCTCATGTTCACCCTGTGTTTCACATCTCCATGCTCAGGAAATACATACCTGATCCTTCTTAGGTGCTACATCCGGATACAGTAGAGCTGAAAGAAGACTTGACATTTGAGGAGCAGCCAGTAGCCATAGTAGACTACCAAGTGAGGCAACTAAGATCAAAACAAATCCCTATGGTTAAGGTTTGTGGAGAAGCCAGTCAGTGAAAGAATGCACCCGGGAGTCAGAGTGGGACATGCGTAGCAATTACCCTTATTTGTTCAATGTGTGTGTAATTCTGTTCTTTTATTCTACCTTGTGCAAAAATTCGAGGATAAATTTTTTGTAAGGGGGGAAGAATGTAACACCCCTAATTTTTAAATAAATTATTTTATGGGTAAATATTAATATTTTATTTTATTTAAATTTTGAGAAATTATTTGAAGTTTTTCAGATTTTAGAAATCGGGTTAAATTTTCCAAAAATGTGAAACTTGGATGATTTTTAAAAATTAATTTAAAGACCACATAGCAAAATTAAAAATATATTTAGACTCTATGAATTTTTTTTCGAAATTTTTGGGCCTCGTTTTTGGTCCCAAGATAGAGTAAAAATTCAATTTTTGGTATCCTGAATCGAACCGGCTGAATCGAACTTGACCGGGTCGGACCGATTGAATCGAACCGACCCTTTTCCTTTTTCTTTCCTTCTCCCTCGCACATCCCGACTCCCTCTCTTCCCTTCCCTTTTTCTCTCTCCTCTCTCCTCCCCACTGCCGACCGCCGCCACCCAGCCCTTCCCCTCACGCCGACGACCACCCTGGTACCCTTCCCCTTGTCGGCCGCCGCCTGGAATAGCCGGAAAACGTGCCCCAAAACTCCCCTTTGCGTAGCGCGCCGCTTTAGCTTCCCTGGCTAATTCCGGTCGATCCGGCCACCGATTGGACCAGGTCTTGTCCTAAAACCCATCTACACCTCAAGAGCTTTCCATAGACACCAAGAACACTAAAATCCATCGAGTAGTTTGTTTAATTTTTGTCAGGAAAGTTTTAGCCCATTTTGACTTTTGGGCTAGATTTCTCGTAAATCGTGAACCCCACGAAAAATCTGAGAGTACCGGAGTGCTCCCCTTAGCGAGAGCTTTGCGAAAATACCCATTTCGAATTTTTCCGACATCATTTTTCGGTGGGTCCCATGGAACTTCGTAGTATTTTTCTAAGTACTAAATGAGCTTAATAAATTTCATAAAAACTATGTACTAACCCCCGTGTTGTGGGCTTCGTAGAGGTACCTTCAATTCATAGAAATTCAAAAGTTGCTCGGATCTGCAATTTTAAGTCAGACAGGCAGGCTACCCAAACCTTACTTTTTCTTAATTATCTAGTACTTGATTACAATTAAAAATCTATAAAATATTCGTGGTAGGTTAAAAAATTATAATTCCTTTTGCATTAGCTTAATAATATTGCTAAGGACCGCAGGGCAAAATTTTAGAATTTTTAGAGCTCATTTGGGTTGTTTTTGCAAAAGAGTTAATTATAGGGACTAAATTGTAATTTTTCAAATTATGGCTATTGACTATTTGGATGGGCCCAAGAGGGGCCATGTGATGTGATTGAGTTGGAGATGTGTGACTTGTGGATATAGAAGTGTATTTTGAACCCTTTTGCAGGTTGGGTAGGTCCTAAGTATAGAGGAGACTTTTGCCGAATTTTCGACACGACTTTGGGCTTCTTTGGTCCTTTCTAAAATTGTATTAAGTCAAATATATTAAATAATTATAATGAAATTATTAGGCGAGCCGGGACAGCCTTTTTCCTCCGCCCAGCCGCAGCAGTGATCTCAGTTCAAGTCTGTGAGTAAAATATTAATTTTAATTATAACTTCAATATTATTATATGTTCAGGAATGCCCATGTATCACTTATAAATATGTATCTATGTAGTTAAATACTAGGCACATTTTATATTATATTCTTAATTGATGAAGTGTCATGGATGTTGTTTATGGTAATTTGGAGCAGTGTGCGTACGTTGGTGTGCGTGTGGTATTGGATATGGATAGGACAGGTAGACGTGGCTTGAGAGACACTCGTTGAGATTTGGTCCTTTATGAATAAGTCGGGGTAGGCACGGCTTGAGATGATCTCGCTGGTCCCCGCATTTAGTTTATCTAGCGAAAGTCCTGCTTGAGAGACATTCGTTGGCAGAGGTTGGATTAAGAGAGCTGTATAGGGGATCAGCTCCCATATATATACTGTTTGAACATTATTGGGTGTGTGAGTGCTCCAAATTGCCTTTTTGCTGTTATGATGTGGTATGTATAAAAATTTCAATGGTGTTGCATTCCACTCATTATGATGCATTAGCTCTAGGTAGCTATAGAAATTGTTGTTAAAATTGATATTTTACTCTCTGAGTCGAACGGTCACTCCTGTTCACCTTATTTTTTCAGGCTACAGAAGGATACTTGTTGTGACTAATCTGCTTCTCTTCTTCACAGGTCAATTAGTAATATCTAATGTATTTTGTACAATTTAGCCAAAATTTTAGACTTCGCATATGTTAGAAGTGTTTTAATCAATTTGGGACTGTAATATAATATTATGTTTAATTTGTAAGAACATTAAATGCATGTATGTGTGAGTGTGATTAGATTGGATGAGGGAGCTGAGCTCCCATTTGATTTATGACATGATGAATATGTGGAGGGTGAGCTGAGCTCCCCAAATTGTTATATATTGTGTTTATAGGTTGGGCAAGTCAAAAACTCCCTGTTGTATGGTCTATATTATGGCCGGATTCTGTCTGGTTGAATTCTTGAAATTAGACTTAAAATGGGTCTTAGGATTGGGTTAAGGAATAGTTAGAGTTACTACGGGCCTCGGGGGCTTGAGGCTAGCCCAGGTCCTAGTGCCAGTCCGGCCCATAGTTTGGGTCGTGACATGGTGTAGGGGTGGGGCGTGAGGCGAAATATCATCCATTAGAATTATATAAAATGCACCAGGTAATGCCCAGGAAAGATGGTGGAGTCACAATGGTCTCACTTAAGTACCACCTCCTTAGACAGCATTTCCTAGACATGCACTTCATACAATCCTAATAGAATCAAACCACTGGTAAGTACCGTCTTCCCATAACACTACCACGGTACTAAGGATCCTAAACTACCTACGTATCCCCCTCGCTATCCTGAGGAAGAATCAGACCCCCTCGTAGTTCGACACTTGAAACTGTGGTGATGCATGTTCTTCTACGCCTTACACACCTACATGTGACATGTTGATGCGTGTTCTTCTACGCCTTACACAACTATGTCGTGCCCCCTAAACAACGTCTAAGGACTTACCAAAAAATATCTAATTCGTGATTTGAAAAAAATTGGGATAACTTGGTCTCAAAATTCTCTCTGATTTTTGTACTTCCTGTATGCTATTTCCTATCATGAGAATGCAAATTTTATTGGAGATTCTATAAAAAACATAGTCCTCTGAGGGATCTCTTTTGCAAAAACTTTCTTTTAGCCTCAAAATTTTTGAGAAAAATCATTCACTAAAAAGACTTCCTTAAGGTCACAATACAATTTCCCTCTGATTTTTCTTTTTCTTCTCTCCCCCTATGGTTTCTTCCTTGACTCATTTATCTTCCATGAACTCCATTCTCTGTGCCCTAATTTTTGCCTGAAATGCCTTTTTGGGTTTTCATCTCAGCGAGCTTGCTCTAACTTTTGCCTGAAATGCCTTTTTGGGTTTTCATCTCAGCGAGCTTGCTCTAACTTTTGCCTAAGTGGCCCTTTCGAATTTTCCACTTAGCGAGCTCTCTTTTTTCTTTTCTTTTTCTTATTCTTTTTCTCTTTTTTTTTTCCTTTGAAATTAGACAATCACCAGGATATTCATATCAAGCACCTATTCTATCATGCTCACAAGACAATAGGTTAAATCAAAACAATGCAGTTCAATTACTTAATCTTTTGATGTTTCCCTCAAGACACAAACATTCACAATCATAATTAAATAAAACCTATTCCTGGTTAATGCAATAAAAACTTCTTTATTTATTCAGGTACACCATTACTCCCTCTTACATTTAGTTTTGCCAAATTTATAACCTTACAAAGTTAGAAATAAGCTTTATAACCTGCTGAATGGCCTTTTCAGGTTTTCCATCCAGTTCTTCTCTCATCTCTCCTTTTGCCTAGACTGCCTTTTGCAGGTTTTCAATCTAGCATTTTTTTCTTTTCTTTTTTTTTTTTTTTTTTTTTTAACCCTTACTTTTGCCTAGACTGTCTTTTGTAGGTTTTGACCTAAGCGAACTGTCTCACACAAAGTACCATTTGAGCTGTCTAAATTGGTAGTTATTGAAATTCATTTCCATCCAAGTCGATGTTCTTACAACACCTCTGGCAAGATCTTTTGACTATGTATGGACCATCCCAGTTTGGCTTAAACTTTCCTCTTAGATCAAAAGGGATGGGCTGAGCTTTGTTTCAAAACCATATCTCCCTCTTTGATCTTTCTTGGCTTCACCTTCTTATTAAAGGCTCTAGTTATCTTCCTTTGATAAGCCTACACATGATACAAGGCTCGCATCCTCTTTTCATCAATCAAAGCTAGTTCTTCATATCTCTTCTAGGCCCACTCATTTTCTAGGATCTTAGCTTCTAGCATCACTCTTAAGGATTTGACCTCTTGCTTAATGGATAGCACTACTTTAGTCCCATACACTAAAGAGAACGGGGTTGCCCTCGTGGATGTCCTTATAGTACTACGATAATCTTAAAGAACATAAGGAAGTTTTTCAGGCCTATCCTTATGTGTTTTGAACATTTTTTTCCCAACTAGAACCTTTCCATTCATATGGGGACCACACATTCCTACATGTACTTCTTTCATTATTTGGTCAGCCTATTTTTCTATCACACTTAAGAGTTTGTAGAATTGCCCCCCAGCTAAAGTAAGTTGAGCAGCTAATTTATGAATTATTGCTCTATCTCTTTTGTAGGCTTATTGCGAGTATTCTCTCACTTCCAGAGACCTCCTTATGTCTTCATATCATTTTCCTTCTCCCTCTAGGTCAACAGGTGCCACTTATTAATTCTTCATAGCATGAAATTTTACTCCTCATTAGGATAACTAGCCAAGTCAACTTTTGATCATTCTTTTCCTATGGGGACATTAGCTTGGCTTGGGAATCAGCCATCTAATTTTAAGCTCGAGGCATGTGCTTCTTGGTACTTTGTTAACAAGGCTATAAATTTATCTCTTTCTTCTTGGGTTAAATCTTCAGCTAACTTAATGTCTTTAGGATTATTTGGTGTACCCAAATTAATAGAGATTGATTTTGATGCATTAATAGAAACCGATTCTAAATGATTATGAATGTCATGCATATGCCCATTAGAATAAACATCAAACAAGTAAGCGTAAGAATTTGGTCATGTTGTTGATCTTCGCCTTAAAATCAGCATCAAGTACATCAAAAATGGAAACATCTGTATCACTACTATGAGCATTACAAAGACAAACTCAAACTTAGGAGTGTAGCTTTAGGTGCTTGACTTCCATGCGATCTTTAGATCAATGGTGCTGATTTTCTACTCTAATTCTTTCACATGTAGTAACCCCTAATCATATGTTCAAGTAATTGCCACCTCTTTCAAGAACTTAGGAGGCTTTGGCTTTTCTTTCTCTTCTATTGGCTCATAGTCCAAGCCATGACTCGTGATCTGCCCCTTTATCTCAAGAAAAGTCACCAGACCATCTATACTATCTCTTAGGCCTGCGCTAAGAAAAAACTTCATCTCTTTCTTCATAGTAGCCACTTTTAAACCCATCAAGTTTTCATAGATCCCAACAACTTGAAAATCAGACACTAGTGGGCTGAACCATCTAGTTGTAATGCAACTATCTCCTCATCAGAATCAGTCCAGACATCCAAAGGACCCTCATCATAGCTAGAATTATCACAAATGTCAACAACCATTATAGACTGAGGTTTATTGAGCTTTTGGATGGGTTGGATAGGTTCACTGGGCTTTTGGATGGGTTGGATAAGTTCATTGGGCTTTTGGATGGGTTGGATAAAGTTAATAGTGCGTTAGGGTTTTTGGGGTGATGGAGATCATATAGAGACCTAGTGTAGGTGGAAATTCTAGCTAGGCATGGGGCTTTTGGGTTGATTTTCTGGGTTAATTATCCTTTTGGCATCAATTAGGTCTTAGATATTATGCTTAAGTTGAAAGCATCAGTCGGTGTCATGATTATGGGCTTGGTAGAACCAGCGACATTGATTGATATCGTAGCTAGGTGGGAGTGGATTTGGTGGTGGTCTGGGTGCTAAGAGCTATAGGAGGTCTTGAACTTTGAGACGCTCCAAAACTTAGGATAAGGGTTGGCTGAATTGAAAAAATCTCCTTGGGGTGAGAGACATAATTTGAACCTCAATAACTTTAATGCCACTTAATTGGCCTATCTCAGGGCCTCTTTCCAAAGTTGACCACAATTTTCTTTTCTAGCTCAAACATCGTGGCATTCAAGGTTTCATTAAGCATGGCCATAGTTTCTTCCATCTTAAGTAGTGCAGGTGAAATCCTTACTAATCTTTTCCCTTCCATAACCCAAGTGACCTGATAGGAAGTCTTTTTGGTGTGTTTTGAGGCTATGTTTTCTCAAAAAATAGGATTTAAAGGTTAACCTAAGTATGCTATGTACATGAATGCAATGCATGAATGGACCAATTTTTTTCTTTTTTTTCTTTTTTTTTTCCTTTACTTTTATAAAACTAAAACCAAACCATACCAATAGAACCAAAACTGAACCAAAACCAGACCATATAAATTGAACTAAAATCGGACCAAAGACTGAATCAAAATCGAAAAAAAAAAAAAAAATCTCTAGAATTGAATCTTCGCCCCCTTATACCTTCAACTCTCACGTGCAGGGTAAGCAAAAAATTATATCCTAGGCTATGGTACAATGGACACACCAACAGGGGGTGGTCCAGGACGATCCTTCCCTCACAAACAAAGGATTTATATCCTTAAAGTTTAACCATAAGTAAGCACCCTCTTGCTTAACATGGGTTTTGAAATGGACTTGGGCCTATACACACATTGGGTTTATGCATAGGCTTAGGTTCATATCAACTACCACTAGAACTTATGGTTTGAACAGTAAGGATACGAATCCAGCACAACAAAAATCTACGGGGTACCTAGGGTTGAAATCTATGGCTCATGGGCTTTATTGGGTAGGAAAAGGGTCACCCATGCGAGAGCTTGTCCATTAAGCACAACGGCCGGAGCTGTGGCTCTTTTATATACTCAAAGGTACAGGCATGGGGTGCTAGCATTCACCAATTCGTCATAGCTCGAGTAGAACCATGGTCTCCTTGGCTAGTACTAACGGGGCTAAAAGGGTAAGGGTGATCCGTGTGATAGTGTAGTGCAATGCAAAAAGTTTAACAGAGGAATAATATTAGACTAATAGAAACATGTTGGAGTAACTATCCATTTAGTCCCCAGTGGAGTCGCCAAACTGTAGGGGTGGGGCGTGAGGCGAAATATCATCCATTAGAATTATATAAAATGCACCAGGTAATGCCCAGGAAAGATGGTGGAGTCACAATGGTCTCACTTAAGTACCATCTTCTTAAACAGTATTTCGTAGACATGCACTTCATACAATCCTAATAGAATCAAACCACTGGTAAATACCGTCTTCCCATAACACAACTACGGTACTAAGGATTTATGCTACAAA